>NW_007730275.1:57837-59720 GCF_000696425.1 Galeopterus variegatus | reverse complement strand
TCATCTCCTACTGAGGCAGTAAATTAGCTTTGTTTTTATAACAAACCTCAGAGTTACAGAGATTAATCAAAATCTTTGATTTCAGACACCCAGGATACTCATCACTGGTTTAGGCTTGGGATTTTTAAAAATGCATCATGTACGGGCTGGCCCGGTGGCACACTCGGTAGACTGCAGCACTTGGGAGTGCGGTGTCGCTCCCGCCGAGGGTTCGGATCCCATTTAGAGACTGGTCCGCTCACTGGTTGAGCACGGTGCGGGCACAACACCGAGGGTTGCGATCCCGTTGCCGGTCGCGGTACGGGCGCGACACTGACGGTTGCGATCCCGTTACCAGTCACGAAAAAAGACAAAAAGGAAAAAAAAATGCATCATGAATGTGTTTATTGATTTATTCATTGATTGACTAATAATGACTTAATCAAACTTATGAATCACAACAAAGCAAGAATAAGATCTATAAATATCACTAACTTCTCTCTTTCGGCTAATTTCCATCATAGCTAATACACTTGATCTCTTTCTACAGTGGATCCCACAGCCACACACACTGACCTATTAACATCCTTCAGACAATCCACATTCACCATGGCCCATGCTTAGCCCTCTTTTCTATATTTTTTTTAATTTGTTAAAATTTTAAATTTAAACAAAGAACATCCAGGAAAATTACTGACAATATTTTCCATCTTTGTGTGTTTGCTCTCAATATGTTAGAAAACTAAATCTTTATCAAGGACGGGATGTGTAAAAAACAGTGGTGGAAAAAAAATAAAACGTTAAATAATAAAATGAATGAATTGCCCTCTTGTATCTTTTTCTGTTAATGAGGCCCATTTGTTCAGAATTGGATTAATCTTAAATTTTGTTTCACAGCACATTATCACCAATGTTCATTCTTTTTTAAAAATTTTTATTTTACTTTTAATTGACAAATCATTCCTGACCTTTTTATGTATTTATCTATTTGCTTATTTATTATTCAATTTAATTAGTCGGGGATTAATTTAATCCTATGTCTATCTTTTAAAAGATAATTAACAAGGGTAAATTCACCAGCAGCTCAAATGCAAATAATGTAACATGAGTCTATCTGTGAATCTCAAACAAACAGTTAGGAGCCTAGACTTCATGCTCTTGATATGGACAGCAGCAGTGGACGGACGACTTTATCCTAATACTTGCTTCATAATTTATGTTCATCACTGGTCCGGCATTTGCCCTCTTTTAACTAATAGTGACACAAACTTCTTCATTCATTCCCTTACCATCCATACCTGGTAATCCGAGGAAACTGTTCAAAAAATAAAACTAACATCTGTCAATCTGTGTGATTCTTGTCACCTTTCTCAACATTGGTCCCCTCCCAATTTCTTTTGTTGTTGTTGTTCTTGTTGTTGTTGTTTTGTTTTTCTCTTTGTCCTTCTCATGACTGGTAAGAGGATCGCAACCCTTGGCTTGGTGTCGCTCGCACTGCGCTCAGCCAGTGAGCGCACCGGCCATTCCTATGTAGGATCCGAACCCACGGCGGGAGCGCCTGCGCTCCCAGCGCTGCACTCTCCCAAGTGCACCTCGGGGCCGGCCCCCAATTTCTTATTTTTGTAAACATCTCCCCTTTTTTAGAAACAAGGGCAGACAAGCAAGCCCATGTTTGTGTGTGTGCTTGTGTGTTTGTGTGTGTGTTACTACATTGACTCATCACTGGTACATGCGTGGCTCTCTTTTTTCCATTCACTTATACATTTGTTTTTGTTTTTTGTTTTTTTTTCCTTTTTGTCTTTTTTCGTGTTCGGCAACAGATCGCAACCCTCAGTGTCGCGCCTGTACCAGACCGGGACCGGCAACGGGATCACAACCCTCGGCGCTGCGCCCGCACCTCGCTC
>NW_007730275.1:53558-56837 GCF_000696425.1 Galeopterus variegatus | reverse complement strand
CCTCGGCGGGAGCGCTGCCGCGCTCCCAAGCAGCGCACTGTAGCAGTGCGCCACCGGGCCGGCCCTACATTTGTTTAATATACATTTCTTTAATATTTTTAATAATTTATTTATGTATTCACTTACATAATAATAACATAATCAACACCCATGAGCCATTAAAGTCTAACATCAAGACCTTACCATCTTCATAACCCCTAACTACAGGCTCGTTTCCCACAGAGGTAAGAGACAAGGTATCTTTTGTAGGGGACTTCAGTGGTGTCTATGTAGATTAGTCAACACCTTTGCTCACGACCTTGCTCTCACTCAGCACCTGCCACACTTGACTCTCCAACATTTAGTTAGTTACTTAATCAGTTACTTGTTCATGTAAGTCACTTTCTTTACAAAACAAACAAAAAACTAAAGACCAGCCTAAACACACCACCATCCCAATACAACAGCATTGATTATTACATGCATCTGTCCATATATTCCTTACCTAAAGGAATTAACCATCTTACATTATTTTTATAGGTTTAGGTACTTAATAAAAATATTTAAAATAATCCTCATTTCAGTAATACTTTAATAATTAGTGTATGATATTTCCTTTCCTCTCATTCATTTATTCACTTTTCATTGATTTGTCCATTGATTGGTTAAAAATAATACAATCAATACCCAAGGATCAGAAAAACTTAAAGGAAAAAAAGGTCCTTGAATATTCCCCTCATTGGACTATAGCAGTGCTGTCCAATAAAAACTTAATGCAAGCCACATACATACCTTTAAGTTTTCTAGAAGGTACATTTTTAAAAAGTAAAAATAGGTGAAATCAATTGTAATTGCATATTTTATTTAACCCAATATATCTAAAATACTATCATTTCAACATCTAATCAGTATCAATGATTATAGAAATATTTCACATTCTTCTTTCATATTGAGTCTCCTAAATGTGGTATGTATTTTCCATGTAGATCACATCTCAGTTAAACTAGCCCCATTATCATTAATTCAAGCTGATTCTCTTTTATTCGATTCGATAATTTCTAAAGAAGTTTTACTCTACGAGTAGATCACTGACATTTTCTTCCATCTTCCTTTGTGCTCCTTGCCCAAATAGTAAATAGCCTAGCTCTTTATTTATGGATGAATGTTTAAGTAAACTATGTACATATAATAATGAAATACAGAATAGCTGGTAAAAAGAATGAAACAGGCTAGGTTATCTCTATGGCAGTCAGGAGCACAAAACTGAATTTACTATGATCCTTTCATCCTTAAACCGTTCTTATCACCAGTCCATGTTTTGGCCTTTTATTTCTTTTATACATTTATGTCATTATTTACTTATTTTTAGTACTAAAATCAACATCCAACACACCACCATGCAAAATGAAGAATATTGACTAACCCCTTAACCAACACATTTTTTAAATGGACCTTGGATGGACAGATTGGAATAATCATTAATTCTAAGATAACAGGTATTGTAATTTCCTCTAATATTGTCTTAAGGTCTCTCTCAAGAGAGTGGCTGGATCCTGACATGGATCCAGGACAGGTGACTGTTCATGTCTACAGTGTACCTTTCAGAGGATACTTCTTCATTCTGTTGGACAACCTAATTCCTAAGTGTCCATCCTGTAGCCATGTGTCCCACCTGTAGCCGTGTGTCCCTCTCACAGGAAGCTTCTTTATACTGTTAGACGCCTTTGCAGTTCTTGTCTGGTCTATGTCCACTTTACTCCTAACAAGATAGCCACTCTCTAAGAGAGCCCTAACCAGGACAGAAGTAAGATTCAAGAGAGTCAGGTGAGACACAGAACAGGCAACTCAGAACACTTAAAATAACAGAAGCACTGTATTACTTACCGATCCCAGAGACAAGAGTGCAGCACACGTCACAGGGCCCATGGGAAGGACGGAGCCTTTACTGGGGTCCAGGGTGTTACCCAAGCAGGTTTCCTACAGGGAGTTATAATTGGTGGGTTTAGAGCAAGCCAGCGTATATGCACAGCTCATGCAGACTGTTGGGTCTGTAGGGTGAGTCGAGTAGGTCTTATCCAGCTGTTCCAGGGAGGTAGTCACCAGGAAGTGGTTGTATAAGGCAGGTGTCTGGAACTGGGAGGAAGAAGAGAGCTGGAAACTGTGTCAAGAATGACCAAGCCCTGCTTCTGGTATGAGAAAGTTAAACTTATGTTCAAACTGGACCACTACAATGACATATCATCTTGGTCCCACGTTTGCCCTCTCTTGTTTTATTAATTTTTTCATTCATTCATTTACTTATTTATGAACACCCTTGTATAACTCTCAGCCAGACTTGAGAACATCACCTATTACTTAACATTTTCTTTATGTGCCTTATCCACCCAAGTAAGAGACAAAATCCTCATAAACATGGCATGATTGAATAAATGATGGTATGGCCATTCTGGGCAACAGAAAGCAACCATAAGAAAAAATGAATGCCTTAAATCATTTTTAACGGCTCTAATTTGTGTAGAATTAAAATAATAATCCTTAGTTTATACTTGGGCCTCTTAAATTTTATGTATCCCTTTTAAAAAGTCAAACACCCATGAATACTGCCCAACAAATAGAAAGTTACCAATACCTTACTTCTCTGTGTGAACCCGTGTCATGGAGTGAACATCTCAAACTTTATCAATTAGAGAAGTGTTTATACAAACCATAGTTAGTGCATAAACTTAATAGTGGAATGTTATATAAACAATGAAATAGCATAAATGTTTTTGTTTTAATGTCTCTCAAATTTGCAGAGTTGTGTAATCATAAATTTAGATCATGAGACATTGTTTTCATTAAACCATGCTTGACCCTGTTTGATTTTATGTATGTATTCATTAATTTTAATAAACCCATAAACATATGTGAACATACCATCCAACCTGAAAACAAGAAAAAGGAACATAACACATATGATATACAAGATATATAAGTATAAATATGATATATATGTATAAATATAATACATATGTGTGTTTCTTTTTTCTTTGCTCATTTCCTACACGGAGAACACCCTAGTATTTTTAAATTTGGTGACAGCTATGCCAAATGGGATTAATCACTCTTGGTTCATGACAGTCTTATCACTGGTCTGTGTTTGGCCATCTTTGGTTTTATTATGTGTCCATTCAGGTTTATTAATACAATAGGTTATGCCAAATGGGATTAATCACTCTTGGTTCATGACAGTCTTATCGCTGGTCTGTGTTTGGCCATCTTTGGTTTTATTATGTGTCCATTCAGGTTTATTAATACAAT
>NW_007730275.1:21042-53138 GCF_000696425.1 Galeopterus variegatus | reverse complement strand
TAGGTTTTTTCATACTTTTAAATTTGGTGACGGTTATGCCAAATGGGATTAATCACTCTTGGTTCATGACAGTCTTATCGCTGGTCTGTGTTTGGCCATCTTTGGTTTTATTATGTGTCCATTCAGGTTTATTAATACAATAAATACCCATGAACCATCACCCACCCTCTAAATAACAACATTAACCATTACTCACATTGGTTGGTCCACGGCTTATTTCCCACAGAGGTCACAGCCAAGATCTTCATGAAGTGAGTGTCATTATATTCACTCCGGGGCCTTCATTCTCTGAACACAAGGCAGACATTTAAAAGTATGAAAAAACCTAGATATTTTTTAATGGCCACTGGGTGAGCAGCACACGATCAATCGTAATCTTCAGCTTAGGACACTGTCTCCCCACTGGCCCAAGCATTGCTCTCATTATATGTATCCACTCACTTACTAATTTTATTATTACAACAAATATGCATTAATTCCTCACCTTAATCAAAAACAAAAATAATGATTACTGCAGGCACTATTCCTGTGCTTGTTACCCACAAAGGAAACAATGAAGACATTCTTCCAACAGACTCAGATATTCAGAGCCAAAGTGCTAATAATCTTTGATTCCAGATATAATCTCATCATTATTTCCTACTCCTCCTTTTTATTGTTTTTACTTATTTTTTAAATACAATAAGCATAGATGATCCCAGCACTAATCCAGAATAAAAATATTGATTAGTACATTCACATGCTTTTTATCCACCAAGGTAAAAGCCTTAAATAGTCCAGAATTATTCAAAAATGGATTAATCTTAATCCTTATTCATAAAACATTATCTTCCGTGGTCCATTCTAGGCCTCTTTTATTTTGTCCTCTATTTATTCATCCATTCATATTGAACTATACAGTGAATACACTGAAACCTCCATTCACCCTAAGACCAGTGACTGTTCTATACGCTTCCTACCAGCCCAACAGCCTAGAACTTGTTAGGGTTTGCTTTTTAATAACCTCCTAAAAATAGAGAGTAGAAAGGTGGTTACCCAGGGTTGCGGGGGGCAAGGGAAATGGGGAGATGTTGGCCAATATGCACAAACTTTCACTTAGAAGATGAGGAAGTTCTGGGGACCTGATGTGCAGCGTGGTGATCACAGTCAATAATCATGTGCTGTGTACACTTGAAATTTGCCAAGAATACGTCTTAAGTATTTTCACCACAAAAAAGAAAAAGATAACTATGTGAGGTGATGAGTATATGAATTAGCTTGATTGTGGTAATCATTTCACAACATATACATCTCTCAAAACGTTACATTGCACGCCTTAAATATATATGACTTTTATTTGTCAGTTATACCCCAATAGAGCTGGGTGGGGATGCATTCTCATCATCGGTCCATTCTTGGTCCTCTTTAATTTTATTTATGCATTTATTCATATTTGACTATTCATTAAGCCCTCTTTTACCTTTCTATAATCTTCTCTGTCAGAGAAACCCCAGTGTGGCTATTCAATGGAACACAAAGCCGCATTAAAAGGAAGAAAATAGCCTACTAGACCTTTTCTTGTTTGTTAATATCAGGTTGGCAGACCTGGATTAGACATAATCCTTTGTCAGAACACATTTTCACAATTGTACCATTCAAAGCCTTCATGACACTATTTATTTATTCTTTTATGATTTTTAATAACATAATTAACAGCCATAAACTGCTCAGATCTCTTTTTTTATATCCCTCGGTTGTGGAGAACTAATCGCAATCCCTGGTTTACAACCCACTCCCATCCTTGTGCCTGGTGTGCTTTTCTCTTATTTAACCGATTCTTGAAGTCACTCATGAGTTCATGACAATAGCCCCTCGGGGCCCTCATCTGCTTGTCCACCCCCGCTCTGTATCCTCCCACCACCCTCTACCTTAAACAATCACTTCCAAATCTGAATACAATTCCGTTCCCTTTTTATATATATAAAATTTTAACACATATATGTATTCTTAAATATTTTCTATGGGTCACTGGCTTGCTGAACCCCTACAGGGGTTTTCAGCTGAAAGGTAGAAAAGGGTAAAGGGGCAGAGTGAAATACACATGCTTGAACTTAAGAGCACACCCACCAGGGACTGGTAAGAAGACTCGAGCCCAGACCATTGAACTCCATGTGCATTTCCACAGTTGCTCACTGTCGTGAGGCAGTGTCGTCCAGTGGTTACAGCACATATGCTCACACCACAATGCCCACCTCCCAAATCCAGCCGCAACTCCTGACTAGCTGGGTGACATCACAAAAGCTAACAAACCTCTCTGTGCCTGTTTCCGCATCCGCAAGATAGTAACAGCACTAGCCCCCAAGCAGAGTTAGTTATTATTTTCATGCCAATGGCAGCCAGGTAAAAACCCTCTACCCCATCTCTGAGCCCCTCGCCCAAATCTTTGCTCCCTCTGCAGCAGCGCCCGAGCTGTGGTGCTAGACAGACAGACAGACCAGGTTCCACCCCAGCAGGCACTCACGAGCTGTGTAACTGCAGAGACGTGACCTGGCCTCTCTGTCTTGTGCCCCGACTTGTGCGATTTGTAGACTGAGGACAGCAACACCCTTGTGGGTCCAACGTGAGGGTGAGCTGAACCAGCGGTCGCTCCTCAAGCAGCTCCCACCCGGTGCACACCCCGCCATGCCCCCACCTGCAACTCTCCCCACCTCGCTGATTAGAGAAACAAATTATCTCCATGCTCAGGCAAAGCCGGGGGTTTCGGGAAGGATGGGCCTCGGGCAGGAAATTGTTAGGATCTGTTCTTTTTTGTACATGACATCAAAGCTTAAACGAGTGCCCTGGAAAATAGAAATCCAACTAAGGAATGCGTTTTAGAAAATGAAAATTCATTTCATGAAATGAGGCTGCTCCCAGGGGAGTCTATGCCATGAGATCTTGATGTATCAAATTGTTTCCCAGAAACCAAGGAGCATCTACTACGGCCCTTACTGACCACACACAGCCAGTTTCCTTCCTACCTTCCCAGACTGGCCTGGGCAGGTACTCAGCACACTGTTTTCAGAGCGACTTGGGGACATGAATGTAATTCTATATACACGTAATTAGTGTGCATGTGTAATGACATATATACGTAAAGATATACATGTGGGGACTTTCATAAGGGAGTCATGGAGAGACCACCAGGCTGGGGTATGCCCCTGTCTGTGCCTTTACCACACCGTGGGACCCTGGGCAAGGCCCTTCCCTCGATGAGCCTCAGATGGCAAGAATCCCACCAGCCTTCCCTACCTCCCAGGTGGTGTGAAAATAAAAAGCATAACATTTAAGTTCGAGTTCATCTAAACAGCAGGGATCATTAATGTTGTACCTCCTGTACCCAGCACGTAGCATTCACAGCATGCATTAGCATACATTACCTCATCTGATCCTCACCACAGTCCTGCGAATTAGACATAATAATGATAATTAGCCGATATTTATTGAATGCATACTCTGTACCAAGCACCATGCTGCCTGTTCTGCGTACATTGACACTCCGCAGGGGTGGACACGATTCGACAGCATCACTCTTCCACACCCCCCAAAAAAGTTTTGAGCATGCACTTTGTGCCAAGAACAGGATCTAGGTGCTGGGGATACAGCTGTAAACAAAACAGACAAAATCCCCATCCTCTGAGAGTTAGCATTCCTGTGGGCAGAGACAGGAACAGACAATTTTCAAAACAAGGACGACCAATATGTGGGACAGGAGATGGTGATAAGAACTAGAGAGAAAAATTAAGCAGGGCAAGGGACAGGAAGTGGCAAGGAGAAGAAACCTCACTGAGATGATGACATTGGCGCACATTGTCATTCCTGTTCTGCACGTGAGGAGACTGAGCCTCAGAGAAGTCAAGTGACTCTATGTGGTCTCACAGCTAGGAATATGCTGGGCCAAGAGGCAAACGTGGGCAGCCTGGCTCCAGAGTCTGTCTGAACCCTTAGTCCCAAGGCCTCATTGCTGTAGCAGTGCCCTACTTCCAGCCTGCAACATGAAGGTGTGAACGCACATGCATGGGGTGGGAAAGCATCTGAAGGATGCACCCGTAGCAGTTCCCACAGGACATGCTGGGCTCACAGCTGACATCGCCCAGCAAGTCCACACCAACCCATCTCCTTCTACCTGGCAGTTAGGGCATTCAGTTGTACCCCCAGTGCCACCCCCACAGGCAGCCACGTGCCATTTAGGCTCCAGCTACAAATGTTCTGCCCCAGAAATGGGATAAGGTCACCCAGTCCTTGTGTCCCACACAGTAGGAGACTCAGAATTGCTTCAACTGGCCACCAGCCAAAGAGTGAGCAAAGAAACATTTCTAAAGTGGCTGTTTCTTCCCCACAACAGGTAGGGAGCTGGAGAACCTTGCCCCCTGCTTCTAGAAGCCATGCAGTTGAACTAACTTCAACTTCAGACACTTCAATTAAGAGAATTTTAATTACCATCTTGCCCTTCACCTACCAGCTTCCCCCCCCCCTTCCCCCCCCCCCTTCCCCCCCCCCCTTCCCCCCCCCCCTTCCCCCCCCCCCTTCCCCCCCCCCCTTCCCCCCCCCCCTTCCCCCCCCCCCTTCCCCCCCCCCCTTCCCCCCCCCCCTTCCCCCCCCCCCTTCCCCCCCCCCCTTCCCCCCCCCCCTTCCCCCCCCCCCTTCCCCCCCCCCCTTCCCCTCAGCCTGTGTGACTCCTGATGCCCCAGGGAGATTCCCTCATGGGAGTTTTACCTCTTCTAGGGCTTAATCTTTCTCTGGATGGATCATATCCATTTGGTGTGTATAACTCTTATTTCCATAACAAGAACTAAAATCTTCTAGTCTTAAATTTGTATTTGTGTTTCTATTTCACTGCCTCACTCTCCAAAGGCAAACTCACATGCCTCTCTGAACACCTGTTTAGGGGTCTGTGAAATGTGGGTAACAATTCTTACCACACCTTCTAGGTACTGAATAACATCTCAATGGGAGTAGTTATAACAACCATAATTTTAGTTATGATGAAATATTTATTGAGTGCTCACCATATGGGAAGCACTCTTTCAAGCACTTCATATGTTTGGCTCATTTATATCAATAAGGAACTCCTGGTATTCCCATATTACAACTGAGGAAACTGAGGCACAGAGGTTAAATACCTTGTCCAAACTCACAAAACTAATAAATAGCAGAACTGGGATTAAAATCTCAGCATCTCCAATGTATGTACCAGGACTAAGTCCATAAACACGTTCTCAAAACATATCAGCTAAATTTAAGCCAGGTCTGAGGGAGGATTGGTGATTTGACCTCTGCCCTCTGTCTGGCCCCTCCCTCCATGCCTTGCACCCCTTCGGGCTCTGGAATCATTTTTACATCTGCTTCCTCTAGCATTGTCTGAATATGAGACATCTAAATTGACTTGACTAATTGCACTGCAGGTTGCCAGTGATAGGTGTGGCCCTTGTTTGTGCGATAATTACAAGTAAGGTACACTAGAGAAGATGTTCCTTGAAGAGTAAACTTGGACTTGACTGGAGGACAAGTTCATCTCACTGACAGACCAGAAAGGTGAGTGATTTTTTTTCGGGCATGGTCATCAAGAAAAGGAAAGTAGGTTGAGGGCATGGGTTAGAAGGTTCAAATCCTGGGTCTAAATTTGCTCCCTATACAACTTTGGGCAAGTCACTTACCATTCCTAAACCTCAGTTTCCTTTTCTCTTAATTGAGGATGGCAATTCTTATCAGAGGATGGCTGTGATGATTTAGAGGAGATAAAATTATGCCAAGTACTAGCGAAGGGCTGAGCATGCGGTTGGGGCTCAAGGCTTAGTCACCCAGGGGAGCAGTGGAGAGGCAGCTGCCTCCTGTTCCTCAGGGCTCTGCGAAAGCAGCAGGGACTGCGAGCCGCCAGGAGTAGCTCCAGCACCACAGCTGGGACTTGGTACCTGTGAGTTGGCAGCCCACCTGTTGCCCTGGGGTCACCTGAGCCAGTCAGTACGCTCAGAGGCAGCACAGAAGGCAGGAGCTTCACCAGCAAACTCCATTCAGGGGCAACTTCTCTTCGCAGATCAAGTAAGCCTTTGACCATGATGGGAAACTGACTGCTCTCTCATTCTTCTATCCATCCACCATCTCCACCCATCTTACCAGCATTCACCAGCCAGCCACCACCTCTCTATCTACTGATGCATCTTCCTCCATCCATCCACCCATCCATCACACCTCTCATCCATCCTTCCACCTCTCAATATCACAGAGGAATCAGACAAACCTGAGCTGGAATCCTGGGTCATGCTTCCTAGATGATCTTGGGCAGGTCACTAACCTCTCTGAGTCTTCTCATCTGTAAAACAAAGTGAAATCAGATGTAGCTGGGGTGAGGATTTAAAGAAAGAGTGGACACCCCAGTGCCTGGCCTCAGCAGTCATTAAATGTTCATTCCCTCTGTTTCTGTAGTCTGGCTGGGATATACACAAGCAGGAAACTTGCTGCCTCTTGCATGACATGTTGAGAAATATTTTTAAAAATTATCTGCAATGTTTTATCAATGAGCATCCCACTACGGTACCTAGGACTGGGTCACGGTCGGAGCAGCTTAGGGGTAGTGGTCCCTCCTGGACTCACAGCAGAGAGTGCCACCTAGTGGATCCGCACCCAGTGGGGCCCCCAGTCGGTTTCGGACCTCAGCGGCTGTTGTCAGGCAGCTGAGTTGCAAGGCGGGAGGTCCAAGTGCACCCAGCCCCCTGGACTGCAGGCAGCCCTTGTTGGGATGTGGTGAATGTACTGTCTTAATCACTCAGGGGCCTGGACTGCCAGGAACCTTTTGTTCCATGGAAGATAGCCAGCTCTGCTTTGCCTACCCCAGCCCAACTCCTCTTTGGAGGTTTCTGGAAAAAAGAATAATTCTAGAAGCTACTGTTGGCTGAGTGCCTGTTATATATTAGACCCGAGGCTGGGGATTTTGTGTATTATCCCTACCCTTCTCAATGACCCTAGGAGAGACCTCGAATTTTCCCCATTTTCAGTGAGAAAACTGAGGTTTGCTGAAGTTGGCTTTTCATTTAAGGTCAGGGCAGATATTCAAAGCCCTGAATTTGTAGCTGCACTTAACTTCTAGAACCAAAGTACCCCTTGAAAATGCAGGAGACAGTTTGGACACTGATTTGATCAAATTTATGAGTCAATTAGGAATATTTGAATGCGGAATAGATGCTGGCTGGTGCACGGAATAGTGCACAGCATTAAGGAAATGCTGTTAATTTTTTAATTGTGATAATGGTGTTGAGGTTATATATTTATTTATCCTTTATTTTACTAATTAAGATTGTTTATTTATTTAAGATTATTTATTCTTTTTTAGAGATACAAACTAAAAAAATACTCAGGGGAAATGAAATGGTGTTTGGAATTTGTTTCAAAGTAGTCTGGGGGTGGGGAGTTATGGAGTGGGAGTGGAGGGACAGTTGGGGTTTACATGGAACAGAAGGTGCCAAGATTTGATAGTGACTATATCTGGGTGGTGACAATATGAAAATTGTGTAAACTGTGATAAGAATAAGTACTATTTTCTCTACTTTTGTGTTGCTTGAAATTTCCCATAATAAAATATTTTTTTAAATCAACAAGTAAAAATAAAGTCTAGATGAGGGGGTGGGGGTGGGAGGTGCTGTTTAAAAGAGCAAAGGGTCCTAAGCTCCCAGCTAAATCTTGGGGAGTTATCAGGAAGCTGGTTCATAGGGGACAAATGCCTCAACATGAAGAGGGGACCAGAGAGGGGCCAGATCCAGAGAGAACAAATCACTCAAAGTGGAAGAGAACGTACGAGGGTACAGGGTGCTGCAGAACTAGACACCACCAGTGACCCCCAAGCCCTCCAGGCCGAGGGGACAAATGCCTCAACATGAAGAGGGGACCAGAGAGGGGCCAGATCCAGAGAGAACAAATCACTCAAAGTGGAAGAGAATGTACGAGGGTACAGGGTGCTGCAGAACTAGACACCACCAGTGACCCCCAAGCCCTCCAGGCCCCTCCCAAAGCCTCCTTCCTCCACCCCCAGCCCTTCTCTGGCTATACATGGTCCTGAGGGTAGCTCTCTTCCAGGCAGAGCTGGCCACCCGATGCGTTCTTCCCTGGATCCTGGTGCCAATTTGGTTACTGAGACCACAGTGTCCCCCGTTAGACATGCTTTGAAGAAAGACCCTGGAGTGGCCGGCTCAGCCATGCTGGGAAGGATTCAGCTGCCTAGCATTCCTTTTTTTTTTCTTTTTACTTTTTTTTACTTTTGCTTCCAAAAAGGAAGGACAAGAGTTGTTAGTTTTCCTGTAAAACTGTGTGCCAAACTGCCCTGACATCCTTGGCCCCTCTCTGCCTTCTTTTCTGTCAGTCACAGTGCTGCAAACTGACTCACCCCCGATCCCCTGTCCGCACCTATGTCCCTCGACCCCTGTCCACCACACCCACGCCCTCCACCTCCCGCTCCTCTCTTCTGGCCCTTCCACAGCAGCCAGAGTGTCAGCCTTTCTCCCCGTCGGCTTCCTGGGCGCCTGGCCACCACGCACCGCCTGGACGCGCTCCCGCCCTCATTTCTCATTCCCCACTTTGCAAAGCCGGCCACCGGACAGCTCCCGACCCTCCTGCAGCCTGCTGCATTGCAGCGCAGCCGTCTGTGAGGGAGCAGTGCAGCCTGAAGCCACCCGGGACACCCCCCTCCCAGCTGCCCCCAGCCCAGGGCACAGCCTGACTCCCGACCCTCTCCTCCTCCGGTACGCATTTGCCGCGATTAAAAGCGCCACTGCTGAAGCAAAAGCGCCAGGTTCCCTGGACTGTCTCCCCCTCCTCACTTTTACGGGCTCAGAAATGTGGCCCAGGCAGCCCCCTGGTGGCACTTGGGGGCGCCACAGACTCTTGGCTGGTGCCTGAAGAATTCAGACTGATTCTACTGCACCGTGAGTTGGCACAAATCTTAAGTGGCCCAACTCCTACTCGATGCAGAACTCTGCTCGGCTGCCTCTCTGAGTGGGGGTTCCTCTCTTCTCCCCTCTCCTCACCCCAATCTCTCCCTTCTCTCTCCCAGAAAGGAATGGGAATGGAACAGAACAGGAACTCTCCTGTTGAATATTGCTCTGACAAGCAGACAGGTGTCTGGCAACCGTAATAGAGGTGGGGGAAGATTGTGGGAACAGGGTCTTTTCTTGCAATGATGTTTGGCTTCCATCTCTGCTTCACAGATGGGAAACTGAGGTGCACGAAAGTCTGTTTCAGAGTAAGGGCTGGGGACTCTGCCCTCCAAGAGTGGGTTCCAGCTTGGGGAATTTCCCTAAAGTGAGGGGGCTGCCCGTAAGACATGTCCCCTCTTTCCTCCTCCCAGCTGTCAACACCCAACCCTTCCAAATCTGGTCCTCCCCAACAGGAAGCCCTGGAGGGACCCTGGACGTTCTCCATCCTCTCTAACTCACTGTCCACACAAACAAGCCCCAACCCCCCCATCTCTATCTGCAATCTGCTTGCAGACAGGCAGAGCCCTCTCTCCACGTCAGGTTAATAATGTCATTTTCATAAGCCTTTGCCCATAGGTGCTACCACCTAATTTTGAATCTGCCCTTCAAACGGATTGGGCCACAGAGGAGCTGGGATCTCAAGCACTGCTGGGAGGTGCTTATAACTAATCAATCCATCCCCTGCCCACCCACACCCCCCAGCACTCAGCACAGCCTCACTGAGCAGTCTTCAGCAGAAGGGTGTGGTGGGGAGCCTTGGAGAGACTGGGGTTCCATCCGGGCCCAACATCACACCAGTTGAGAGACGGTGAGTATAGAACTTCACCTTTCTGTGCCTCAGTTTCTTCATCAATCAAATGGGGATCATGAGACTAGTGCTCAGAGTTCCTGCCTGGGTAAGTCTTATACAGACAGCCCAGCTCAAGGCTTGGCTCCTCCATGGGGCTCCATAAATCTCAACTGCCATCACCCCCCCTTGAGCACCCTGATTTACAGTGACTTATTCCCTGTCTCTTTCCCCCACCAGACTGACTGAGCTTCGAGGACAGGCAGCCAACCGTCACTGCTCCATCCCCAGCCTCACACTCGGACCGGGCCGGGGAAGGTAGGTGCCTTGCGGTGGTGTGGAGAGTGAGTGGATGGAGGGATGGCTGAGTCCCATAGTCTATGGGGCGCCTGGACCCCGTCAGGTCCATCTTCCCCAGACCCCTCCCTGTCTAAGCTGGCCCTTCCAGGAAGCAGCAGGGAAAAACGTTCCTTTATGTCTTTTTGCTTTAGTCCTTAGTCCCTGCGTGCTGTTATATACAATGCAAATTCTTGGTCTATTAAATGCAGATGTGGGCTCTGCATGTCATTTCTGCTGCCTGCTGCATCTACCGTGAGTTCCGCAGGCCAGGGGCTGCCTCCGGCTGACTTGATTTGTGCGATTAAGCCGGCAGAGGGGACTCTGCCAGGAGAGGTTTCCGTTTGCATTCGGAGCAGGGTCTTGAAAGGCCAGACTGTTTTCTCTCTTGCGACACTTGTTACACACATCCCCTCCACTCTCTGGGTCCCACTGTCTACTCCACAAGCATTTATGAAGTGTCTGATGTGTGCTAGGCTACTCTTATCTCACTTAGTCCTTAATTCAAGCCCCTACGGGAGAAACTCTCATCTCCATTTCACAGGAGAAAACAAGGACTCTGAAAGTAAAGGTAAAGGGAATTGCCGTTGGTTTCACAGCTGGAGAGCAGGGAGTCACGCTGGTCTGTCTCTGGAGCCCCCAGCCCTGTTGCCGGCTGCTGCTGCTGCAGAGCTGAGCAGGGCTGGCCGGGAGGCCAGCAACTCTTGCAGAAAATGCAGGGGGTTGCAATAGAGAGCATTCTCCCTGGCAACTGGCAAAGGGGCCATAAAAAACCCAAGAGTGCTCAGAAGCTGCTTAACAGATAGACATCGAGCAGCTAGCCCCAGGAGGGGACCACCGCGCCCTCCGACGGGCTTCTGGCAGAACAGCAGGGCAAAGGGCTCCATCCCAAGTCCAAAGGAGCAGGGGCAGGGGAGCCTCAAATAGGTGTGGAGGGGCCCCAAACCTGTTTCCATGGTTGATATGGGTTTGCTGTTTAGCACCGAAAAGAGAGTGAGCTTACAGCCTGCAAAGCTCTGAGGGCAGGGGGGCGAAGGGGCTGCCACAGAGATGCGGAGGCAGATGCAGAAGGTAGGGGAGGGCTGAGCAGAGCAGCTCAGTGTGCGATCCCTGAGCAAGCTGCTCGGGAAAAGAGGGAGCTAGCTCCCTGACACAGGAGGCATCCAAGCAGAGAGAGGCAGGCTGGTACTTGGCTGGGGAGGCTGCAGCACAGCTCCCCGCCTGTGGCCGTACACAAGCCTAAGCCTCTGAGAAGCTCCTACAGTTCTAAGTCCTGAGTGGGCCTGGCCTGAGAGGAGCAGCCTGGGGTCTGTGCAAGACACACAGGCTTGCCCGAGTATCTTGCCCGGGGCTAAATGGCAAAGGCACTGGGATAGTTGGCAGAGCATTTCTGCCCTAATGAGGCAGTGGAGGGAAAGGAACAGAGAACGGGAGTGAGTGCTCAAGCCAATGGGGGGAAGTGGAGGGCTGTCCTGCAGCCAACTATCCTCAAGGGCCAGGCCACCTGAAGAGGCCAAGTGCCCACCCTGTCCACCAGGCCCAGAAAAGCTGGCCTGTGTCCTCTCTGGGGCAACAGGCTGGCAAGGCAGGTGGAGGCAGTAAAGAGGGAGCTCTGGCAAGCTGAGGGGCTGACTGGTCATGGGAAAAACATGGCCCTTTTCTGAGGCTGGGCTGCAGCCACAGATTTAGCTGGACTGTGACTTGGATGCTCTGGTGACTCGTGAAAGCCCCACCACCCACTGATGGGGCCAAGGGGCCTGCATGATGATGAATGCAGCCCACACTGGAGTCGGGTGCTACCTCCCCTGGCCCATTCATGGGAGCTCAGTTCCCAGGAACTGCGGGTGGATGGGGCCTTTATCAGGGACCTCAGCTAGACGAGCCTCTGTTCTGCAGTTTCTAAAGAAGTTTTCTGGTCTTTGTTCCCAGTGCAGGCACTCAGTGTTGTGTGTGTGTGCATGTGTGTGTGTGTGTGCACACGCGTGCATGTGCACACAGAACGGCTACAAGGGCAGCCGGGTTTCCTAGTCTGTAAAATGGCCGGGGCCCCCTGGCTAAGCCTCAGGGGCAGAGATCCAGCTCCATGGAGCAGGAGATTTCGGAGATGCACACGCGTGCATGTGCACACAGAACGGCTACAAGGGCAGCCGGGTTTCCTAGTCTGTAAAATGGCCTGGGCCCCCTGGCTAAGCCTCAGGGGCAGAGATCCAGCTCCATGGAGCAGGAGATTTCGGAGAGGGCAGAGCCACTCAGGGATGGAGCTCATTGTTGCTGCCACTTAACTGTCCTGCTCCTGACAACTTAATCCATCAGCCACACTGGGGTCGCCACAGCTGCTGCGACCCACCGTGGGGGGGCAGCATCGTGTTGCAGGTGGAGAGCACAGACTGGTTTGTTGTCTCCCAAGCTGACAGACAGACAGACAAACTGCCCTGGCCACCTGGTTAGGTGCTACAAGCCCTGCAGGCAAACTGTTTGCTCTCCCAGATCCCCGGTTTTTGTTGTTTTCTGTTGCTGCTGTTGTTTCAATCTATTAAAGGACTGATTTTAAACTGTTGATGTGAACATGTTTAGTGACGTAACATTTACATGTGTGTTGTTGTCCCTGCAGTGTCACGTGGAGGGGAGGGGTAGCAGTGTGGATGAGATCCAAGCAGGCACGCACGCGTGAAATGCTGTGAATAAGGATTTCTGCTGGGGGTGGCTGGTGGTGCAAAAAGGGCTCTGAAGAGCTTTGTTGAGGATTTGAAAAGTCACCTACCTGAATCCCTAAGCCCTTTTAGCTCCCATCAGGCAGAGTGCCCCTCCCATTAATAGGTCCCTTTGCTCAAGGTATGAACAGAGCCTGACTCCCTTGCCCACGCACGAGGAAGTTAGGAAATGGGGTTTCGGCATGCAGCACTGGGCTAAATTGCAGAGACCTGGGCAGCTCTACAAATAGCTGCAGAGAAATATCCCCAGTGTGAGACATGTGTCTGACCAGGCTCACATTCCAGAGTAAATAACCCGAAAATTTAGGAGAGAGGAGCCTTTGTGCATGGGGGCCGAGGAGGTCCACTTTTGTGTAAAAGGCAACACACAAGTTATACTTCCACTAGGTGAGGTTGTACCAACACACAAAAAGCTCATTTAGACTAGGCCTGGCCCAGGGAGAATTTTCTGTGAAATTGAGGAGAAGTCAGGTTTAGCCAGAAGTTTTTCCAGGAATTATTAACCTCTGGAGACTATAACCACTGTTTCTTCCGAGCCGCCCTTGCCAAAGTCTATAAAATATGAGCCTAAAAAAGTCTGCCCAAAGAGCAGACTGACTTTTTATATATATTTATGTAAAAATAAAATAGACTCTCTCCAAACTTTTTAGGAGAACGCCATTAAAACCAACGGGGGCAGCCCCCTTTCCCAGCCCCCAGGTGTTTAAGAAAAGGCACACATTTCTCCTGGGGGGTCTGGATGGGGCGAGGGGACAGGGAGGTGGCCTTCATTTCCTCCACTCCTGTTCTCTCTAGCTTTTTGTTTTCCTCTGTTCGGTCATGCTGCTATGAAAAGGAGCTGCCGCCTGTCTCGGGGAGGGGGCTACACACTTCGTGGTGCGATGAGATGGAAAACACTACCGATTTTACGTGCTCACTACCGTGCTGCATGATTTATTTGTGTTATTTTCTCATTGAGATCTCAATAGCCCTGTTTGAGAGAGATTATGATGCTTTTTTTGTTTTAATATCAGGAAACCAAGGCACAGAAATACTTGGCGATTTGCCAAGGACACACAGCTCTCTGTCTGTTCTGTAGCTGGGTCTGTGCTCAGGACGGCTGGTCTCTTGCGATGCCTCCTACCCCCAACCCGTCCCAGGGAAAGAAATGTGACCAAAACCTTGTTCTGGTGACCCCCCCTGGTCTTCCTGACAAGCAGATGATGTGCTCTGCCCTGAGGGTGATGCTGCCTTCGCATCATAGCCCCTCTGGAACATGAGTCTGTCCCAAAGGTAGAAGTGTCCACTTTCAGTCCTGCTCTCTCTCCAGAGCCCTCCCCAGCACTCCAGCCCTTTCCTCCAGAAGCAAGCCATAAAAGATGAAATCAGCCATTTCCATGGTGTCATTATGCCCCCAAAACACACCACTGGAGCTCCCAACCCTGAGACACTACCCCAACCCGTGAACCCTGTGACCCTGGGCTCTGGGTCCCTGCACACAGCTGCCAGCAGGCACTGGGGAAGCTGGTGTGTGTGCTGAGGGCCAGAGAGGTATAGCACAGTTTGGGGCAGACGGGGGGCCAGCCTGGGCCCCACCCAGGCGTGTGTGTGCAGTTTTACAGCACTCTGCAGACTCACCCATGCCACAGAGCAGATGACACAATCCTCTGAAACTGCCCACTGGTCCGTCCGAGAAAGAATACAAGCTGGTGTTCAGTTAGGGGAAGGTAGATCCAGGCAATACAGAGGAGCCTGGGGCTTCTGGAAAGGGATAAAAGAGAGGGGGTGATTGACATTTGGCCAGTTTTGTCAATTCTAGAAAAATGCAAAACATTCTGTCAGACAAGGAAAAAGTGTCAATGAAGCATCACAATTCCAAGGACAGTGCTTTGATGGACTTTTGAACAAAATGTTAGGGGGACATGTCTAAGTTTGAGTTCACTATTGGGGATATTTCCAGCTGGTACTTGAAGGCACAGCCGAAGCACTGAAGCGTAAAGCACAGGGAGCCCACTGAGAAGAGCAGGTAGCTCGGGGCTGGAGCGCACTGGCAGGGAAGGGGGCTGCGGTGCACATGAGCTTGGCCAGTTTTGACACAGACCCTGAAGGGTCTAACGTGCTAGGCTAAGCTTTCCCTCTCTCTCTCTCTCTCTCTTTTTTTTGGACCATGTCCCGGAAGCTCTGGGAAGTGAGATGGAGGGAGGATTTAAAGCAAGACAGTAAAGAGGTCAAAATGGCATTTTTGAAAGATCACTCAATGAAAATAAACTTTTGCAAATCATTTACCTAACCCAGCTACGCCACCCCTAAGAAGTTGGGGCAAACAAATAGTTGGGGATGTGTTTACAGATTAGCTGTAAGAATGCTCACTGCAGTGTTGTTACAAAACATAGGAACAGCTTAGATCTTTTTTTTATCAGGCATCAATAAAGCAGAGTTGCACCAATAAAAACCTCAGTTTGTGACATGCCTTTCTCAATGATCTGTGCAAGGACCACTTTTAATTTACGTGTTCACTTTTTTAAAAATGATATAATGAACACCCATGAACTAGTGACCCACCCTGACCACCAGGACATTGACCAAAGCTTATATCTGCACAAATTCTCCTCTCCCAGAGCACTTACAGCTGGTATTTTCAAAAACAGAGGAGAGTAAGATCAACAATCAGGCATACATAGCCTGGAATACTAAACAGCTCTTTAAAAAATGAAAACAGCAGAGACCTATTGTCTTTTAATGGACCTCAGTATTTTTTGCAGAATGATCCTTTGTCCATAAACACTTCCTCATCATTGGTCCAGGCATGTCCCCTTTTATTTTCCTAATTTATGCATTCATATATCCATTTGTAATAATGCCATAAACACTTGTGAGCCCACTCCCCAAATCCAGATCTCTGCAGTTACTTACACCTGCCTCCACAATCTGCTTCCACTGGAGAAAAGGACCTGAGGCTTTCATGACAGCAGTGAGGTGGTTAAATAAACTCCGGTGTGTACAGATTACAGGATACTGATCTTTATTATCTCCAAGCAGATTCTTGAGGGAAGAAAAACATGCTGCTGCTAAAGGAAATGTACACTATGATACAGTTTATGTAAAAAATAAACAAAGTAATATATTTGAGAGGTATATTTACATACATATGCAAATGCACAGAAAAATATCTGGAACCAAGCACCTGAAACTGGTAAACACAGTTAATCTGGGAGGAAGCTGGGACTGAGGGGAGTGTTAAAGAGGGCTTTAGCTTTATCCGCAATGTTTGATTTTTTACTAATGAATGTATCAGTTTTCAACGTATTTCTTGCATAATTAAAATAAACATTTTGTAGGGTTTATTTTCTTATTTCATGTTTGTTTGTAGATTTTTGGTTTTGTTTTTACAAACACAAGAAAAGAGCATTTTGGCTGACAGATAGTGAGCGGGCACATATGCCCAAAGCAAATTCTGCAGACACAGGGATTTATTTTATCTTAAAGATCATTCTTTTTTAAATTTTATATGCTCTAAAACTGGCCCCGGGCCTCCGAATGGCCTGTCAGTGACATGAGACCAGCAGGTGTGTGCTTGCGGCTGTGATTTCTCCACCCACAGCCCCAAATCCCTCCCCAGCCGCCCAGCGGGTGTCTGCAATGCACCCATGGGGGAGTGCTTTCCTTTTTGGTCTTTAAGAGGCCCTGAAAGCTAATGCCCTGGCTCATCTTCTCGGGGATTAGCCAACTGGAATGAGAACTCCAGGGGAATGTGACATGAGATAGGTCCTGCCAAGGGGACACAGGCCTCAGGAGAGCCACGGCCCCAGCAGCTCTCGTGCAGCAACAGCCAAGCCAGCTTGCTGGCAAAGAGCCGGGGCCTTGCTGCGTCCCCTGACAGCATGATTCCTGTGCAGAACACACAACTGCCATGTTTCCTCCCGATTCTAACTCAGAGGGGCTGTGGCTAAATGGTGCTGGTATTTCTAACCTGTCAGCTCCATGAGAACGAGAAGCTGGTCTTTGCCCATCCTCCCCACCCCTCCCCAACATCCAGGGTAGCACTCTTTCCCCAAGGCACCCCAACTCCTGCTTGCACACTAAGCCTCTGACCCAACTGCCCAGGCCCCTGCAGCTGTCGCAGGCTGTCAAGAGTCCCCAAGCAGGCACAGGACTACGTGTGCAGCAAGGAGGGGATGATCCCTCTCCCATCTAAAGAGAAAAACATTGAGGCTCAGAGACACCAAAAATACAAAACTAAATCAGCTTTAAACCTGGGGCAGCCTGAACCTCGTCCTATTCTGTCCTGGCCACTAATTTCACAGACCCCTGTTTGTTTCATCGGTTAACCATCTCTCCCCTCACTGAGCTAATGCAGACAAGACCCTTTGAGAACTTCTCTCCCCTCTGCCAGGAGGAGGCCTATTTTCAACCATGACTTTGTGTGGAAGAAATGTGAGACAGGTTAGTTAACCAGTCCTCTGCCCGCATGCCCAGCTCTTAATCGCCTTTCCCGCACATGAGGCTCGGTGTTTATTACATAGTGTTTTATTTTGGACTGGGTTTGGTCCTTGTGAATACCTTGAGGTGACTGTCATAGTTTTGCAAATACAAAATATTTTTTGGATAAATAAAAATAAAATGCTCTACCCAGATTGAGGTTACCTGCATCCGACCTCCAGGCTGGGGTAACTCAACATGGTGACCCACACACCGTCCGAAGCCTACATAAATCTAGGCAAAGCCAAAGAAAGTTATATCGCTGCCTCAAGAAAATGCCTTCTGGCACCCAATGCTTCCCCCTTCCCCAATCCCTCATCTTCTCTCTGAATTCTAAAAAATTTCAAAGGGACCATTGAGGGGACAGGTTTACCTAAAATAAGAGCCATTTTTATATGTGTTGAACACTCCCCAAGTGCCAGGCATTTTAAATTTCACTTCATTTACGGCATCAAGGCAAAACTTGAAAATTGCTGTCCCCATCCTACAGAAGAGGGGAGAGTGATTTATAGCCACATGTCTAACGTCACCCATCTCCTCTAGGGGAGCCTGCCTTCTGTGCCCTGAGTAAACCCCTGGGCCCCAACATAAATGCCTCAGTGGATGTCTTTGTATCATGGCGATAGATATTAACGCCTCCCTTGGTTAGGAATACCAGACAGACAAGGGTAATAGCGTTATTCCAGACTTGTAAATTATATTACTACATTAAAGTTGTATAATCTCCACTCCTGTAGGGCCCTACTTCCCGAAAGATGCTGTTGGGTTTAACAGAGAAGGATGTACGTACCTGGCAGGGCACCAAGCGGGTCCTGGATGTTGGTCCTTTCCAAGGTCAGCCGGGCACAGCCCTGGCCTGGGGAGCCCACCGACTCACTGCCCATCCAGGGGCAGTGAGCCTCAGCTGCAGAATGAAGGGATCGAGTTAGTTCTATTCTAAAGAATCTACAAATTTGAGAGTTGTATAAGCTTAAACATTTGGGGGAAAAAAAGATCATTTTTCAGACCTTTGATTCAATCCTGGGCCAGGCATCTGCTCTTTCCGGGGAGAAAGCAATCATCTCACCTCCACGCCACCTGTGAGGGGCAGAAGAGAAACTGCTCACCAGGTTTAACAGCCAAGGTGCACCCTTCAGCCCTTGCCCCAGGCCTCAGCTGCTGCCAGCAGCCGTACTGTGTGCTGAGGGAGGATGGGACAATAGAGGAACAAGTGCAGATTGACACCGGGAGCAGGACAACACACAGCGGGGTCCCTGTGGACAGGGGTCCAGGATGAGGACTTACTCAGGGTCCCACAGAGGGTCACAGACTCACATCCACTCTTATGTCCATTTGCTGGAGAGCAAAATAGGGTCCTACCAGGAACAGGGGGCCTAGCCAGGAGCTCAGGAGTAAGGCTCAAGGACAAAGGCTGGACACAAGGAGCAGAACAGACACTAGGTAGGCTGACGTTCTTTCTGGCTGAGGCTGACAGCACGTTAGGCCTTGCTCTAGTCCACAGGAGGTGGAGGTGTGGCCCTGGGGCCCAGATTCCTCTTCTGAGAAATAGAGATCATAAAGGTAACACCCTCACAGCTTGTTGTGAGAATTAAAACACATAAAATGCTTAAGTGAGTGACTGGCACATAGTAAGAACTCAAGAAATATCATGGAGGAACCCAAACATAACAAAGTGGAAAAAAGAAGCTCGTGATAGCAAGTCACGTGAGGAAAGCAGGCTGAAAGGCTGTGTGTGTCTCCTGCTTGCTACTGTGGAAAATGCACGCATGTCAAAAAGGCTGGACTTTCACAATAAAAAAAACTAATGTATCCCAAACTTTATAGGAAGAAGCGAGGTTCCAGTCAAACGGGAGAGGAGGAAATCCACTTGGACACTTGCAGCCAAGGTAAGACTTGGGGCAGGGGTACCAAGCTGACCTCTCCCCGGGGGCGTCTGGGAGTGGGGGGTGAACTGTGCTCAAGCAGAAAGGTTAAGGGGTTGTTTGTCTGTGGGAAACCATGCCATGGTGGGGGTATTCGATCCCTCGGTTCAAACACTTGAGCAGCTATAATTAGCAGGTCCTGGGCCAGCTGTCCTGTCCCTCCACTAACACCAAATAAGCCAAAATGAGCTGGAAATGACAGCACAAGCCTTCTGGGGAGATGGAGGCAGACGCTGAGGCTCCCAGTCCCATGATCTGGCCACCCGTCCCATCACAAGGCCAACCACATCTACGTCATGGAATGAAGGCGACCTCTCTGGCGCTGAGGTCCCTCTGGGTCCCCAAATGGCAACTGCCCACCCCACCCTGGGCACCTACTCTGCCCTCGCCATCTCCGAGAGGAGGGGGAGAAAAGCCCGGCTTTGAACCCTGCCTCTGCCTCTCCCTTCCCACAGGACCTAGAGCCAGCACCAAGCTCTCGAAATCTCCATTTAAGTCTGTAAGAGGCAGTAACATACCCCGTCTCATAAGGAGCAAATTTGGTGCTCGGGGCAGGAGGCTAGGAGTGTGCCCGCCACAAAGCAGACACTCGGAAGATGTCCAGGTCAATAAGTGAGCTCCAGCTACCCGCCTGGGCCCCACCGGTCTTGTGCATGTACCAGCCGTCCTCCTTAGCTTCAGTCATCCGCCGGCCCTGCCCTGGGGGATGTCCAGTGGCCCAGGTCCGCGTGCCATGGCCACTGGTAATTATGGCTTCTGAGCAGTTGCTTCACCCCCCTGGACTCCAAATCCGCCGGCCCTGCCCTGGGGGATGTCCAGTGGCCCAGGTCTGCGTGCCATGGCCACTGGTAATTATGGCTTCTGAGCAGTTGCTTCACCCCCCTGGACTCCAATTTACTCACTTTCAAAGCAGGGCATGGTCCCCTCCTGGGGTTAATGGAAAAATTAAAGTTGACACCATGCATGAAAGCCTGTCTGAATCTTCACCATGACGATTACAGTGGTGTTCTAAAAGTAACAATCATAAGAGCCATGATGACAATAAATTGTTCATAGCACTTTACAGTCCACAAAGGGTTGGATGTGCCCGTCTCCCCTGGGAAGGAGCCAGCCTCTGCCTCCCGCTCCAGCTCTGGTTCCAACGGCCCCAAGGCGGGACTCTCCTCATTTTTTGCGAAGTCTACATGTTCCTATTCTGAGAATCCCCCCACTCCCAGGCCTATAACCTCCTAGGCCCATCCACACAGCAAACCAAGCACCAGGCAAGGAGGGGAGCCCACCAGGGACAGGAACCGATTCCACTCCTCAGACCCTGCTCAGCTCAGTTCTAAAATCAAGACAAAGCTAGAAACCAGTCTGTGCTTTCCACCATAGCTTAGACAGGGGACCTCTGTTTAAATGAAATAAATTGAGGGCCCAAATTTATAGGAGCAGCTGGTGGAACTGAGGCAGAGACGGGGCCCCTAAGCTCTACCTGCTCAGCCAGTCCCCTCCCCGCCCAGTGCTCCCCAAGTGCAACCTTCAGGCACCTCTCAGGAACCCAAGAGCTACAAGAGCAGAGTGAGAAGACCACCGCCTAAGCCCTCCTTGCAGACATGGGGAAACTGAGGGCCCAGGAGAGGAAGGTCATGGTAGAAGTCAGCGCCTGCCCAGGCCCGGAGGCTGGCGCAGGCTCTGTCCCTGCCCACTTGCCTTGAAAGGCAAAAGCGGCCTCAGGAGCAGCTGATTGGCTCCAACTTGGGCAGCCCAAAGAAGGAGGACACACTCCTCCGTGACCCCACTCACAGCCCCTCCCACAGGCAGCACTTTCCCCCTCCCAGGGTTATTCTGGGCAGAGTGATCCAGCTGCCCCCTGGAGCTGCCAGTCAAGTGTAGAGGGGGGGCAGGGACAGGCCGCAGGGACATTGCTGGTCAAGGGTGCTGCCTGTCACCTCAGTGGCTTAGGGAGGTGAGGGGTTGGGGTCCCTCTCCAGGAGGCCCCTTACCCTGCTGGGTGGTTTAGAATTAGAGAAGCCCTCCCCAGCCCTCCCCAGCCCTCTCCAGCCCCAGCTCTACCGTAACTCGCTGTCTGCCCTGAGCCATGGCGTTTTTCCAAAGACTCAGTTTCCCCATCACGACAATGGTATCCAGGACCCGCTGAGGCCTGACATTCAAGGGCCTCTGTCGAGGGCACAGGAGAAGACACAGGAGCCCCTCTGAGATGGGGCTTCTCCAGGCCAACATGCAAAGGGCCTCCCATCTGTAAGGCCCAAGTTGCCTTGAGCCACAAGGCAGGCACCCCAGGACAGAGGGACCCCAACAGACTCCATGGTCCACTGGGATCCTGGGATCAACCCAGGAATTCCCAAGTCCACCACCTCCTTGCCCACTGGCCCCTAGCGAGCTGAATGTGAAGCATGACCTGTCCATACCACCCATCAACACCAGGAAGCCAGGAAGGATCCCAGCCGCAGCCTGCCAGGCGCCATCTTGACCTTGACAAAATAAATAAATAGCAACCACCTGTGGACAACCTCCCAGTGTCCTTGCAGGCCCAACCCCATTGTGATGCTGACCTCATCCCTGCCACCGGCAGGTCAGGGCAATGGGGAAAGGAAATGGGGATCTTCACTTTGAGGCCCCTTAGCCCTAAGACCTACTGGCTGTGTCCCTAAACCCAAGGGGCTCTGAGCACCACCTATAGGGAGGCCAAGGAGGACTGGGGTCTTCACCTGGTGCCCATCCTGGCTGCCTGAAAGGCCGGGGTGCTCCAGGTGTGACAGGGCTAGTGTCTGAGAGGCCAGGAGAGGGGATCTGAATGGCACAGCTGAGAGTCCACATTTCTCCCTCGCTTCCCTTTCCGTCCTCACACCCCCCTCTCTTGCCATCTTTACCTTCCTCCTCAGGGACTCAGGCCCCTGCCCCCTCCCATGTCCTCACCTCTCCCCTAATTCCGCCCCCCTCCGCCCCCCGCTCAACTCTGCTCCTAAATATCCTCTCATCTCCTCTTCCAAGCTCTATTTTTAAAATCAGATTTCCTTTACTGTACAGGCAAGCTGACAGGGGAAGGTATTCGCTGAGGGATTTGCCCCCCCTGCCCCCCCCCAAACCCAAGCCTTCATAGACACACGTTGGCAGCCCTGACCCCATGGCACTTGCTCAGAGGCAAGCAGAGAGCTGACCCGACCAAGCTCTGGGCACCAGAGGTGGTGAGGCTGGGGTGTCTGTCTCTGAGTGTTGGGGGGAAGAGGGTCCCACTCAAAGACCTCCAGGGCAGTTCGGACCCCAAATGAGGAGCACAACATTCTGGAGTTTTTTGTTTTGTTTTGTTTTGTTTGGTGGGGTGGAAATTTCCAAATCAGTAGATATATCTTAAATAAATTGTCATGACCTTGCAGAATACTTATGGAGCTGCATTGGAAGGACTGAGAACATTACTTCTGAGGAACCCAGAGGAGAGACAGGGCCTGGGCCAGCCACAGGCTCTGTGGGTGGCTGGTGGAGGGCGGGAGACAGACAGGAAGCCCAGAGTGACCGTCTAAAGCACAAGTGGGAGGACGGGATGAAGGCCCCAAAGATGCCCAAGTCCTCCCAGAGGGGCAGACATCTGAGCTGAGCCTCAAAGGAGATTCTTACCAGGTGTTCGAGGGATCCCCCTCCCGCCTTGCCCCCAAGACCCCTCGCTCACCTCCAGAGGGGCAGTTGTCTCAAGGGTGTGGTCCTCCTCTCCGCACTACTGACAGCCTGCAAGGCAGGGCTGCCTCCACATCTTCAGGGGTCTAGCACAGTGCCTGGCCCAGAGAAAGAATCAGGACATGCTGCTGTATAAATTAATCAGATATGGGCAAAGGAACTTGCTTTTTAAAAATAAAAAGACCTGGGGACAATAAAATCAAGACTGGGATCAGGGACTGAGAAACTCCATCTTTCTAGAGAGAAGCATGAGAAGGAATCAGGAACTGAAGCTGGTTAAAACTGATGGCTTCGTGCAAAGGAATTTAAGCTTCATATCCTAAGTAATGACGCGCAATCTCAAGATTTTCTACATAAAAAGTACTGGGTCCAATTTTCATTTCATGCTCAGGCATATAGATTTTATGTTGTGAACATGAAGTCTGAAAGGTTTGACACTGAGAATACCATGATTAAATTGGATGCCATGCTAAGATGTTGGGACTTTTTGTCAGTGATGAAAATACATTAGATTTTAAGCGGGAATTTCAGGAAAATGTTTGGGTTGATGGTAAGAAATCAGGACTTTATTTTGCGGAGTGACAGGATCGAAATTTTAAACCATGCTAACGAGTTTGGATATTCACCAAAGGGTTTTAAGAAATGTGACGGTGAGATTTTTGCTTGTGGGAGATAAGTCTGCAGAAAAACATGATAAAATATATTTTATGGCTAACAGCTTTGGACTTTATATAAGAAGCAATGAGGAAACATTGAAACATCGTAAATAGAAAAGTAACAGCCACAAATTTAAGGATCATGCTGAAACGTTTTGACTTTATATGCTGAGGTAGTGCCAGAGTGTGACTTGTGGAGCACTCCAAGGAGATTTGATTAATGTTGACACCAAAGTTAAAAGATTTTAATCAGAGGAGTTGTATGATCGCCATTGTGAATACGCAAAGAAATTGGGCATTTATTCTGATGCTCTGACATGATTAAATTTTTGCACATGCCTAGGAATTTGATTTAGCCAATAAAAAGCTCTATCAGAGTGACAGAGTAAGTTTTTCTGTGTTTGATAAATAGTATGCAGTGAAATTACAAAATAAAATTCACATTTTATGCTAAGAATTTGGACCTTTATTCAATACACAATTAAGAGAACTTGCAAAATTTTAAAGCAGAGTTACAAGATCAAATTTATATATATACATTGTGCTAGAAAGTGTGAATTTTATTTTAAGGGATGACATGATCAAATTTTTATATCATGCTCATAAGTTTGGATTTAAGCCAATAAACGGCTTAAAGGAGTGACAGGGTGAGATTTGGGGGTTTTTATAGACCAGCCTAAAGATAAATTGCATGGTACAATGTTACAGTTTATGTTAAGCAGTTGGAACTCTGTGTTACAGGCAATGAAGAAACTTTCAAAAGTTTTAAATTGAGGAGTTACATGTTCAAACTTAGGCATTTGGGGAGAGCTGAAAGAGTGGATTTTTACGGTAAAGATAATACGATGAGATTTTTATAACATGTGAAGGAAATGTGATTTTATGTGAGTTGAAGCATTCCATTTGAAGGAGGGGGATGATCTCATTTTTGAATCCTCATGCAGAGGCGTTTTGGATTTTGGCCAGTAAAGGGTTTTAAGGAGTGAACTGATGAGAGTTTTGTCTCCAGAGGAATTAGATGGTAAATACATTTTATGCTAAGGTATGTAGATTTGATGAACCAGCTGATGAATAAGGACCCGCCCGCTCCTCACAGAGGCACCCCCTTGGCACAAGGGCACGCAGTCTATATGCCGAGGACAGGGCAGGTCTTATGCAGAGAAGTTATATGATTAAATTTACATAGCATGCTAAGAAGTTTGGACACTATTTTGAGGAATGACGGGATCACATTTTTATGCCATTAGGAATTTGGATTTCGGCCATTAAGAGATTTTAAGAGAGTGACATGGTGAAATTTCTGTGTTGGATAGAGCAGTCTGCAGAGAAACTGTATAGTAAAATGTATTATTTTACGCTGAAAAGTTTAGACCTCATCTCACAGGTAATTAACAGATATTATAAAGCTTTAAGCAGAAATGACAAGAGCAAATTCACATATCTTGCAAGGAAGTATGACCTTTTATTTTGAGAAATGATATGGTCAGATTTTTATAATATGCTGAGAGGTATGGAATTGAGCCAATAAAGGGTTTCAGGAGTAGTCTAGTGAGATTCTGGGTTTTGTATTGATCCATTGGCAAACAAATTACATGGGAAAAATTTTTATTTTATGCTAAGTGGTTGAAACTATATATTATAGGCAATGTTGTATGTTTTAAGTAGAGAAATTATAGAATAACTACTATTCTTCTTGCTAAAAATGTAAACTTTAATGTTAAGGAGTATTAAGATTTTTAACATGCCAAGAATGTTAGATTTTAGGATGAAGACAGAAAAGCCGGGGGATTTAATCATTTATATAATTAAATTTATAAATATGTTAAGTAGTATAGACATTGTATTAAGAAGGTGTATAATCTAGTTTTTAAATCATCTTGCTGAGGAATTTAAATTTTAGCCAGTAAAGAGTTTGAAGGGAGAGACGTGCTGAGATTTTTATTTCTGATACATAAGTCTGCACATGAATTGCTTAGTCAAATTTTGTATTTCAATTAGAATTTTATATTATGACTTAGAACTTACAATAGTATATACCTTCGAAAACGTGTATGAAGAGGAAATGAGTTAATTTATGCAATGTGCTATGTATATGTTGCTATGATGATGATGATGATGATTTTACCTAATTTGTATATTTGCTAAAAAATGTGATCTCTACCTGAGGAATGACATAATCGGAATTTTATATTATGCTAAGACCTTTAAATTTTAGCCAAAGAATGGTTTTGGTAAGTTTACATGTCAGTTATGTTTATGCTAAAATGTTTGGATTTAATACTACAGACGGTAAATAAACAGTGAAAGGCTTTAATCAGAAGAACTGCTTGATCAAATTTAAGTGTCATGCTAAGAAGGGTGTACTTAATTTTGAGAAAGATCAGATCTGAATTTTGCATCCTGTTGGAAAGTTTGGATTTTAGTCAATGAGGAGGTTTACGTATGGGAATACAAGATTTTTTGTAGATCGGCCTGGTGGCCAAGAGAAAACTGAGAAGTAGCAAAAGGTGTTAAATTTATAAAGAGCAGTCACTGTGCAGCTGACCTATCGAATAATCAAAGCTCAATTTGCTCTGCTCCAACAAAGAAACAATGTGAAAATAATCCTAACCAAAACATCTCTTTAAATTCAGTTTCAGCTCACTAAAAGGACCCATCACTATATTTTCAAAAATCTATTCCAGGACACTCAGATTTCAAAGATATCCCATGCCCTGCCTGGACCCCTACACCCCCAACTCAGTGTCTCAGCTCTACTAGATACACCTCTATGTTGGGGGGAAACCAACCAGTAACATACAGAAGGGAATATTTACTAGAACCAGGAGGCCAGCCCCACCTGAGTAAAGGAGGAGACCTGGTGAAGATAAGACTGGAAAGGTGTACAAATACATTTGCATGTGTGGAATTAGGCCAGATGTTTGAAGTTCCAGAAGCCCCCACAAACAAGAAGGGCAATCCTGGGACAGCAGAGATTTTAGGAGGGGTGGGAAGATTATTTGAAGATGTCCTCAATAGCTCAGAGCTGGGGAGAACATAACATTGAAAAGAGAGCAAATCGAGAAAGAGAAATCCACAAAAAGTCTGAGTTAGAATCAAGTAACTACCATGCAAGTGTCCAGCACATAGTAGGCATTTTATAAACAATTATTGGAAAAAAATTAATAATAAAAACCAGTACCCACACCTCTACACCTCCCTCCTCCCCCCCCCTCCAAATTTTTGACTTTGCACTGGGGAAGGAAGTAAGAGCTATTTTGGGCTGCTGGTCCAACCAACAGGATAGCAGCCAAGTGCCCGTTTCCTCCTCTTGCACCAAGCTTGTGGAGCAGTGGGCAGCTTTGCTAGAGATTCCTGCCTCTACAACCAAGGAGGCTGGGCTTGCTCCAGAGCATCGAGCCTGCCAGGGCCAGCGTTGGATGGCGCTCAGATGTGACCTCTGTGATTTTCGAGTGACTAAAGAAGGGAAGTAGGATTGACCAAGTACACGTGCCAGGGTGAAATGAGGCATCCTGCCGGATGCCTGCCTGCCACGGTGGCCACTCTGGGCCAGTCATGCCACAAAATTTATGGGCTGTGAATTTCTCACATCCATGGAGGAAGCAGACAGGCCAGGCAGACTCAGATATAGACCTGGGAGGCAGGACAGGGGTTGACAGATATTTTCTCCCTGGGGGTGCCCCAAGTGACCAGCCAAGGAGGACCCAAGATGGCTTTCCCCAGTTTCTTCCTGCTCTGATTAGCCGGGCATCTGATATGCCCTTGAGAACCTGACCCTGACCTAGTAAGACCCTAAACGACTGCCTTTATTCCCCACCCCCTACTCCACCCGCAGGTTCTGAGCTTCACGGTCCCAGTTGCTGACCGGACACTCCACAACCTTCCCAGTCTTCAGAAAACACTCCTTTCCAGCCGACGAAATGATGGAACCCTCTGAAGACTCATTTGAGACGATGATGGAGCATAAGAATCCATCATCAAAACAAATGGAGTCCTCCGAGGGCTCATCCAACACCACCGTGGCGACATCGGGCAGCGGAGTGCAGGAGGCGAAGGAGCCAGCCAGTGGCCCAGCCCGGGAAAAAAGAGAGCCACCCAGTGGCTCACTCCAGGAAATGGAAGAGCTGCCCATTGATCTACTCCAAGACATGGAGGAGCCATCCAGTGGCCCACATAAGGAAATAGAGGATCCACCCAATGACCTACTCCAAGACATGGAGGAGTCATGCGATGGTGCACGCCAGGCAATGGAGGAGCCACTCAATGAAGCATCTGACAGAATGAAAAAAACATCAGTCAACCCACGGGGAGCCCCAGAAGAGCAAGAGGGCAACGCTGACCTGAAAGAGTCGGGAAGGGCAGAGAGTCCTGAAGAAGTGCGAAACCAGACCGAATGCTCCGCCACGGAAATCATGGGCATGATGAGGTCCATCATCTCGCTGTCCTTCCGAATGGAAGACCTCAAAGAACAACAGAGAGTAGCAGAAGAGATCATGGTGAGAGGGATCAACGCAGGCCAACTGCCCACCCCAAAACACTTTTCTGGCGATCGCAGGGAATACCACGAGTTCATCGTGCTCTGCCAACTGATCTTACAAAGCTGCCCAAGAATGTTCTACAGTGACCGCCTGCGAGTTAGGTACGTCATCAGCCACCTCTCTGGGTTGGCCTTAGAATGGGCCAATGCTCTGCTGCAGGCAAACAGCCCCCTGATTGGAGATTTCCCAGGCTTCCTGGAGGCCATGTCAGAGGTGTTTGAGTACCGGCAGGCACTGCGTGTGGCAGAGGAGGCCATGTTCAATATCAGGCAGGGGAATCGCTCCGCCACCGAGTACATCAATGAGTTCCAGAGCCTGGTGCCCACCTTAGGCTGGCCAGATGAAGTCCTGCAGGCCCACCTGTGCCAGGGGCTCAACGAGGATATCAGGCATTATCTATTTCGGGTCCCTCAGCCGGATTCCCTGGAGAATCTGATTGTGCTCATCCTGCAAATAGAAGAAAAGCTGGCAGAGAGAAGAGCCATGCTCAGGCTGCCCCCTGAGTCCCGCCCACGGAACCTGACCTGGATCGACTCACCTGCTCCAGAGAGGTGGATGGTTAACAGCTGGCTGCCCAGCGCAGTCCATCCGGACATCAATCGCGCCCATCTCTTCCTGTTGCTCATGGTGAGAGTGAACCCCTACCACAGTGTGGCGGTCCAGGCCCTGGTCGATTCGGGAGCAGAAGGCAACTTCATGGATGAGAAGTTTGCCCAAGAGCACTATGTTGAGCTCTACGAGAAGCCCTACCCACAGTCGATCCAAACCGTGGACGGCTCACTGATTGGCGACGAACCTGTCTGGCTCTACACTGAACCCCTGGTGTGCATTCATCAGAACCACCAGGAGTCCATCGAATTTGACATCATACCTTCACCTAACTTCTCCGTGGTCTTAGGCATCCGCTGGCTCCGAGTCCACGCCCCCGAAGTTGACTGGGTCAAAGGTCGCTGCACCTTCCACTCTCCCTACTGCCTGAAGAACTGCTTCCGCCCACCGCCCCCATGCATCGCACTAGAGAGACACGGCATGAGCCTGCTCCCCGGACTGCCGCACCCATACTCAGACCTGGCCGACGTGTTTAACCCGAAGGAAGCAGATGATGAGACTTCCGACCAGCCAAGCTCAGACGGATCCGATGATCTTTCTGAATCAGAGCCCTCTGAGCTTCAGCAGGCTGGAGACAGTGATCACAGCGAGATCTACTACGAATGTTCCTCGACCGCGCCTTGGGAACCTGTGGGTGCCGGGATGCAAGAAAGAGCCAGGCTACAAGAGGATTACTGGAACCTGCTGGACATGCTGACCGACAAACAGGACTACACACAGATGATTCCGGAACTGTTTGAGCAGTTACACGGAGCCGCATGGTTCACAAAACTGGAGCTGCGGGGGACCATCGTGGAGGAAAGCGTGAACGTACACCGAACAGAAGACGAATGGAAAGCAGCGTTTGGTTTGGAGCTTCAAGACGACATGAAGAGCTACCAGCCCTTTGCGCTGTCCCCAGACCCTATCATACCGCAGAGCGTGATTCACTTCATCCTAAAGGACATGCTAGGTTTCTTTGTGCTGTCTTATGGTCAGGAAGTCCTGGTCTACTCAATGAGTCAGGAGGAACACCTCCAACACGTCCGCCAAGTCCTGGTCCGCTTCCGGCATCACAATGTCTACTGCTCCCTGGACAAGAGCCAGTTCCACCGCAAGACGGCGGAATTCCTGGGATTCATCGTGACCCCCAAAGGGGTGAAAATGAACCAGAACGTCATGAGCATCATAACAGGCTACCCTAGCCCTGGCTCCAGGGAGTCCTTGCAAAACGTCATCGAATTCGTCTTCCCCTATCGCCACTTCGTGGACCGCTTTGCCATCATCGCAGAGCCCCTCGTGCGGCAGCTGCTGAGCACCCAAGAGTTCTACTGGGGAGATGAGGAGCAAGAGGCCTTCGAGTGCCTGAAGAGGGCTTTCCGCAAGGCGCCCCTTCTCCACCACCCCAAGCCCCAGAACCCATTCTACGTGCAAACAGGCATCACCGGGTCGGGCCTGCATGCCTCCCTGATCCAAATAGACGACCAAACCGGCAAGCGAGTGGTCTGCGCTTTCTACTCCCGCACCACCTCGCCTATCGAGGACGAGTACTCTCAACTGGAGATGAAGATTCTTCCAATACGGGCTGCCTTCATGGTGTGGTGCCGCTACCTGGAGAACACCGAGGAGCCCATCATGATCCTTCTCAACACAGAGGATCTAGCCTCTCTGAATAATGACAGGCTCACCGTACTTCTCCCCGGGCATTGGGTCTTCTTCTTCTCTCACTTCAACTTTGATGTCATGGAGCTGCCAGAACAAGATGGCAGCCGACCTCTGCCGCCCCTGAGAAACTGCAGGCAAAGAGCTTTCCGGAGAGCCGCCGCCACTCGGCCCCTCCTGCTTTTCGCCACAAGGGATCAAGCGACAGAATCCGGGGAAGAAGACGGTGAAGACGCACCAGACCAGGATGAGCTAAATGAGCAGACCTTCCTGCAAGAGCTCCTGGCTATGATACCGATTGACCAAATACTCAACAGCTTCCTGGCCCATTTCAGCATGGCCCAGATAAGGGCAGTCATTCTGCATTTCTTCCGAGGCCTGCTGTACTGGAAGAACGTCCTGGCCCTGGCAGCCGTCCTGGTGCTGCTGAAGGTGCGGCAGCACCCCTCCCTGCTGCCAGTGCCCGCCATGCAGGTGGCTCGGCCACAGCCACGGCGCTCCCTACGGCTCATCCTGGACTCGTCCCTCATTGTGGGCAGTGGCATCGCGACGGCCATCGCTCAGCTGCTCACCCAGATGCCCCCTCTCGTGGGCGCTAACGCCGTCACAGCCCAGGAGCTGGCCGAGCTGTTCCTGGGCCCTGGCCGCTGGCAGCGAAATGCACTGCTCCCCCAGACCAACCGAGGCCTGCAATTCACCCCTGGGTTCTGGCTGACGCTGTGTGAGTTCTTCGGTGTCACAGTCACCGGCCCAGAGGGCAGGCAGCCCACCCCACGTGAGAACCGGTACTTGGAGCTGCACGTCGTTGGTGATGAAGATGTCGTCTTGCGAGAAGCCCTGCAAGACGACCTGCAACGTTACCGTCAGTGTGGCCTGCATGACGGCCTGCAAGACACCTCGCAGGACGCGCAGGAAAACGACGTGCAGGAGGACATGCCCACCGGCGCGGCCGCAGCCACCGCCAGCCCCCCACTCCGCCCACGAAGTCTGCTGGACCCCGAGGTCCTCGACTTCCTCAATAACCGTCTGATCTACATCCACAGCGCCGACGGCCAGCTCCACTTGCTCAGCCGGGAGGAGGTGGCCCAGGCCCTGAGCCGATTCCTGACCATGATCCAAAGGCAGGCCCCACCCGCCAGCGGGGGAGCGAGCCTAGAAGAGCTGCCCGATGATGACGGAGACGCTGACCTCGACTGAAATGCCTCTTCTCCAACCACGAGGCTCCTCCACTTCTCTGACCCCCAGCTCCCCCAGAGTCTCCTGCCACCCTCCCCGTGCCTCAGCCTGCTTCGCTCAGACCCAGCGCCTCCTTCCTGCTGCTCCTGACCCAAGGGGAACCCACTTGTGAAGGGCAAAAAATTCTTCAACTCATCAACCAGCAATGTCATCTGTGCTAATGGACCCAGAGCCAGCTCAGGGCTACCCGTCCCGTCTTAATTCTCCAGGTCCCAGGCCCACAACTGGGGTGAGATCAATGAGGAGAAAGCAGTGATGAGCAGGACATGACCCCATGACCCCAGGCCAGATGAAGAAGCAGGCACAGCTGACGCAGCCAAGCAAGCAGATGCCAGGGACCCCCCACCCTGGAGTGGCGAGCGGCCACCTGTGCATCCTGGGACACTGACCTCGGGTGCTCCACTGACTTCTTCTACCTCCACCACCGGTGCTCCTGCTCCCCTGGGCTCCCGACCCCCACCCCCGACCCCCCCCCATCCTCCCGGTGTCTCGTGGTGCGGTGCCTCCCCCACCCCCCCCCCCCCCCGCAAGCAAGCCCACCACCCCCCC
>NW_007730275.1:0-20042 GCF_000696425.1 Galeopterus variegatus | reverse complement strand
ACCCACATCCCACCCTGCAAGCAAGCCCACCCCCACCCTCTGGTCCACCTCTCCTGACACTGACTCCATCTGACCCTGAACTCTGTTCTTACCTGGAGAAAGCGACTCCGTGGAGCATCCCGACGTACCAGTACCACTTACCGGACTTGTCCATGATGGACACTGAAAGGGCCAACTGCACCCAGGGTGGCCTCCCTCCCCTTCCAACATTGACGGTGAGGGGACCCAAAAGAGACTCTTGGAGTGCAGAGACGCCCAGCAGACTGTGCCAAGGAGCTGGGAGTGCTCGGACCAGACCAATGCTTTTTGCCATGGGGAGGACATGCCCTACCTTTCGCCCCTAAACATTTCTTCCCCCCCCAAAATAAAGCAAAATAAAAGATTTCTGACTCTGTGGTTTGTTCTAAAAGGTGAGGGTTGGGGAGCATGCAGGATGGTGGGGCAGGACAGGGTGGGGGGCTGGCACATGAGGCCATAGGCCTTGCCTACAGGACTCTGGGTACCTCCTTCTGCCCTGGGAAACCACCCACCCCCCACTGAGGCTGCCAGTGATACCCATCACCCACAGGCTCATTTCAAGGAAATCTGGGTGGGTGCAATTGGGAAAGGGTACATGATGGAGGGCTGAGAGCTGCCTCTTCCTGAGGGCTCCAGAGCAGAGAGCCCAGAAATCCAAGCCCCACCTCTTGTCACATAGGAATGGGAGGTGGGCAGGCTGTGGTCTGCACTCCCAGGTCAGAGGGTCTGCAGGCCCTGGTCTCTAGCAATCCCTGTCCCCCACTCCCAGTGGAGAAAGCCTGGGTCCCTTTCAAGGATCACACTGCTCTAAAAGTGGCTACATGGCTGTTTTGAGGGCACAATGCCCTGGAAGGGGGAGGTGATCCTAAAGGGATCCAGGTGGGCAGGGGAGGGTAGCATAGCCTCACTCTGGGCTCACGCACTCCACAGTCCAGCACACACTGACCCCTCTGACCTCCCAGAGCATCCACCCCACCCCACTCCTCCACATGTGGGAACTCTGCAAGGAGGCAGAGGGGAAGGAACCAGGAACACTCCAGTATGACCTTGACCCTCAACTGGGAGGGGGGACGATACTGAGGCTCTGTGCACATGGGTCCTCACACACCAGGGACACAGGTGGGCCGGGAATCTGCCCCTGACAGCAGCACTGTGAGACCACTGGACAGATCTCAGGTTCAAAGGTCAGGGGCTCTGCAAGGGCCTAACTAGTCTAACCTAATAGTCCCACTCCCCTCACAGGCCCACCCCACGCCCTGGTGGCCTTAGGAAAGCCGTTTCCCTCGCTGACTCTCGCAGATGGGGTTCTCATCTGCCATCTGGCACAGTGTGACTCCCCCTCCTGCTCTCCCACCGTAGCACTAGAAGCTCAACCACTCTCCCCCGACACCTGCCCCAGCCCCACACAGGGCTCATTGAGCCCTCACAGATCCCCAGGGGTGACTGGCCATCACCCACCACCCACCTACCTAAAAAAATCTACCCCTGACAGCAGCACCAGGAGACCACGGTCAGGATCCCAGGCTCAAGGTCAGGGGCTCAGCTGTACCTTGGGCTCCCCCTGCCTCTAAAGGAAGTAACTCATGGCCCCTCCCCCACCTGGCCCCCCACTGACTGACTGCAGGAAGATCCCTCCCTGCCTCAATTTCCTCATCTGTCACTCGGGCCCTTGAGGGCTGCTGTGAAGATCGGAAAGGGCCACAAGTAAAGTGCTGGGCACAGTTGGCACACAGAGTCCCTCCTCCCCACCCACCGTGGGCTTTTTATGTCATTTATTCAGGAGAAATGGGGAAATAAAGGCCCGGAGAGGACTGCAAAGGGGCTGGGGACAGATCCAGGACTGGGGTCCCTCCCTGGTGGCCTTTGCCCTTTCACCCTGGGTCACTCCATCTATGCCATCTACAGTCACAGGGCCCAACAAATGACCCCTACATAGAGCCAACATCATAGCAGCCCCACCATTTCTGTCTGTCCACCGAGCACTCTGTCCCTGACAGGAGCCCGAAGAGAGGAGCCCATGGGTCAAGATCAGGGGCTTAGCCACAAGAACTCCAGCATGCCCCTGAGTGACCTAAGGTAGTGGCTGTCCATCTTTCAGCCTGTTGTCCCATCAAATGGGGGATGCAGTGAGAGGGGAGAGGAGTTTGAAGAACACAACACAACCTCCAAGGGCCCTTGGTTCCTAAAATTACTGCTGTTTTGAGATGGCACTCTTCTTGGGGCTCCCAAATCCCTTGAAGTGAACAACCTTGGGTGGGAGCCTGGGATTATAGTGTGGAGACCACTCCCAGACTGGGTCACCTGGAGGCTACCCCTGGGGGTCCCAGAGGCTGGATCTCAAGGGCAAACCTCTCTTCCTGCTTGGTAGGGGCTTCCCCTCATGGACCACCACCCTTTCCTGCTGAAGGTGGAGGGACACACAGGATGACTTCGCAGGCTAAGCCAGACAGAATCTGTCACAGTCAGTCCTGCACTGCCAGGGGGACCAGACGTCCACTGCAGTGGGCACATTCATCCACACCTCGCACACACATGCCCACATAGACTGGGGGGCTGCCAGCACAACAGCAATCACTGCCCCCACACTCCAATCCAGCCAGTAGGGGGCTACAGCCTTGTTTACAGCCCCAGGCCAGAGCGTCACTGACAGAGCAAAACCGTGGGGTCAATATGTCTCTGCCTTCCAGAAAAGGAATATAAGAAAACACAATACAAACCTTTTTTTTCTCCTGAAAAAGAAAAGAAAATTAATGTTAGTGTTATGACATCATGGCTACTACAAAAAAAGGTGACAACTCCTGATGAGCCTCTGGTTACTCTGGACAACAAGCTGCCCAGCCTGGAGAGCCCCTGACACACAGGCCCACGGCCCAGATGGCCAATGACTGAGGCCTTCTCTGCCCCAGCCCAAGGTCACTAGCATCCAAAGAGTTCTGATGGCATCCAGGGGATGAAGGGGACCCAACCCCAAGTTCCACCCCTGTCGAGCGCCCCCCACCTCCTTTCCTCTCCCAAGGTGCCCGAGCACGCCAGTGTCCAGGCCTGGTGCAGCCCAGGCCTATTTCTGGAACATGAGCATCACATGCTCCCCAAGCAGCTGACGGCTACTCACCACTCAGGTCCGGATTTGCTCCTGCAGGTGGCCGCTGATCCAATTAGAGAGCCCTGACACAGGTCCCTATGCTAAGAGCTTTGCAAGCTCCTAACAATCTGGCTGGAGCAGAGGCATGAGGTCGCCTCTCCACCTACCTGGGTGGGCCCAGTCTGCTCCCAACATGAGAAAGAGGAAGACAACAGACAGAACCCATCAACCACACCCCAAGATGCCCCCACCCGCCCAGAGCCCTGCTACTGAGCGACGGGCACTCTTGTCACACCCCAAACCCATCAGAGGTGATCTCAGACACAAACAGTGACCCTCGTCTGGACCTCTGCCCACCTTCCTGAAGTCAACAAGGACAAGCATGTGCATCCTGACACCATGAAAGACGCAGGTGAAAAGGTAGGCAGAGGGAGGGACATCGAGAAGGGGTGGGAGGAGCAGGAGAGGGTGGGAGGAATTGAGAAAGGGAACGGGACAGGGTGCCGTGGCTCCCCTGGTCCTGCTCTAATGGCTTCACTCTGTGGCCAAGGCCTCCCCGCCCCAGCGGCCCGACGCTTGTGCCTGGGCTGGCTGTCGTGGCTGGGTAATGAATGGGGTTAATGGTAAGTATCACAGAGGCTGGTGCTGGTCACCTCCCGCCATGCATAGGACCTGAGTTAGTTGGGAATGCAAGAGGCAGGCCCGTGGACCAAGGGAAGAATGGGGTGCCTGCTGACAGCTTCTGGGGGACCCAGGATTAGGAATCCTTAGGAAGCTGGGAAATGTCTTGGGCACAGGTGTAAAGAGAAAGTAAGAGGCCGCCTGTGAGGGGCCTCAGCCTCCTGGTCACAAAAGAGTCCTGAGTAGAGGCAGAGACCCCTCAAGGAGACCCTCCTCCTGGGGCCCTGGGAAGGGTCAGCCTGCTCTGTCTAAGCCCTGCCCCCCAGGCCTGGGAATAAAGGAGCACCATCTCTCCCACATCTGCCCATCCGTCCTGCGAGCCAGGTCCCCTCGGAGGGCTCCCTGTAGGAGCACAGCCCCAACCCCCGTGGTGGGAGAAGTCCTGGGGTGCGCCCCGACCCCACCTCCGGCCTGTCTGCCCTTGGCTGCAGAGCTGGAGGGTGGCCCGGGCCCAGCCCTGGGGAGTGTCCCACCGGGGGCATGGCCTTCCCCTTTGAGCAGGGGGCCTCAGAGATGGCCCAGCCCCAGGCCCTCCCCTCCAGGAACTCGAGGAGCTGCGGAAGCGAGAGAGAGAAAAGTGCACAGAGCATGCCAGGAAGAGGCCTAGGGCAGGGCAGCGGCAAGTGTGAGGACACGTCCCGTGCAGCCAAGGATGCAGAGGAGGGTCCGGAGGCTGCGCGTGGTTGAAGGGGATGAAGAAAGGCATCATATAGGAGCTGGATAACTGTGCATCAACTCCTGTATGAAGCCGTTCCCACCCCCCAACTACTGACTACGGGCCGCGACCCTCCTCCCAGAAGTGTAGTGCAAGCGCCCAGATGGCAGTGGGACGCCTGCTGCTAGTGGTTAGAGCAGAGACAGCGAGGGACAGCCAGCCCAGGCAGTGGGGCCCCCTGCGGCACCTGCGGCACTGTGGCAGCTGCCACCCCACCTGGCCTCGCCTTGCCCTGCCTCCTCTGGCCAGGGCCTGGGCCTCCCTTATCTGGGCTCACAGAGAGCCCTGGGGCACTGTGGAGCCAGGCCAGGTGACAGAGGGTGGGGATGCGAGATGGGAGGCAGGCCTGACGCTGGCACGGCAGCTGGGAGTGGGTGTCTCTTTCTTACTCCCTGGCACTTCCCCAGTCTCTCCTTCTGCATCTGTGAAATGGGGCTACGATAGGCACCTCTGGGAACCCAGTGAGGACTCAGAGCCCAGCGGGAACTTGGAGAGTTTCCCAGAGACCAAGTGTGGAGGTGAGGCCACCTAAGGAGGGGCGGGGGTGGGGAATGGGAATGACGGCTGCAGGCCACGGGGTTTCCGTGGTGAAAATGTTCCAATGTTCTTAGGAGCGTTGACTGTGGTGATGGCTGCACACATCTGTGAATAAACTAAAAACCATGGGTGCAGTGTGTTTGTTTATGTGGACTGCATCTCAATAAAGTTGTGCAAAAAAAAGACCCTCCCTGGATCCTGCACATTTTTCTCAGCCGCCACTTCTGCCTTCCCCCACTGCCCGCCTCACCACACACAGCTCGACCACCCACACCATTAACACATATTCACACGGGTACACAACCTGGCACCAGGTAGGTGCTCAAAAAATATTTGTGAATAAGTGACCTAATAATATCAAATTCCCTGGAAGAGCCCGTGGAGGGAAACCTCCAGGGTGTGGAGTTAAGGCCTTAAGAAGTAGAGGGGGGAACAGTATGGAGGTCAGAAAGGGGTTCAGAGTGATCCATGTGTGGGGGAGGGGCTCCGTGTGACGTGTGAGTGGAGGAAACACTCCGTGTGATGTATGAGTGGAGGTCTTGGTGTGACACATGATGAAGGACGGGCTCAAGGTGACATAGGAATGGGGGAAGGATTTGGTGTAAAACATGGGGGTGGTCAGGGGAGGGCTCCATGTAGCACACGAGTGGAGGAGGGGCTCAGTACAAAACACGGGTGCAGGGACGTGCTCCATGTGACACAGGTACACAAGAAAGGAAAGAGGCCCAGTGGAACATGTAGGGGCTGGGAGTGACACATGGGTGGGGGAGGGGCTCCATGTGATACATGACTGGAAGAGGCACTCAGTGTGAATATGGGTAGGGGAGGGGGTCAGTATGACACATGTTGGAGGCCCTCCATGTGACACATGGGTAAGGGAAGGTGTGACATATGAGAAGTGCTTAATGTGACATGTGGTGGGGGAGGGACTTGGTGTGAAACATGGGTGGGGGAGATGCTCCATGTGACACGAATGGAAAAGCTCAGTGTGACAAGGGTAGGAGAGGGGCTCGGTGTGAGACATGAGTAAGGGAGGGGCTCAGTGCAACAATGAGGGGAAACCTTATGACACATGGATGGAGAAGGGACTCAGTATGATACACACATGGGGGAAGGGACTCAATGGAACACGCAAGAGGGAGGGGCTCCCAAGTGACACATGAGCGAGGGAGAAGCTCAGTATCACATGGATGAGGAGGGGGCTCCATGTGACATAGATATGGAGGAAGGACTCAGTTCAACACAAGATTGAAGGGCCCAGTATGACGCATGAGAGGAAGAGGGGCTCAGTGTGACACAAAAATGGGGAGGCTCAGTGTGAAACACGGGGCTTCATGTGACACATGGGGGAGGAGGTCAGTGTGACACGTGGGAGGGAGAGGGGCACCACATCACACGTGAGTGAAGAGGAGGTTCAGTATGACACATGAGTGGGGGGAGGTGCTCCATGTGACACATGAATGAGGGAAGGGCTCGATGTAACATATGAGGGGGACCCAGTGTGACACATGAAGAGGGAGGGTTCCTTGTGACACAAGAGTAGGGGAGGGGCTCAGTGTGACATGAGTATGGGAGGGGCTCCATGTTACAAATAGGTGAGGAGGTGCTCAGTGTGCCAAGTGGGTGGGGGAGGTGCTCGGTGTGACACACAAATGTGGGAGGGGCTCCTTGTAACACATCAGTGGGGTGGGCTTGATGTGACGTGTGAAAGAGGCTCCATGTGTCGCATGAATGGGGACAGAGTGTTACATGAGTGGGAGAGGAGCTCTCTTGTGTCATCTTGAGTCCATCCATGTGATACGAGAGGGGATGGATTCAGAGTGACACACATGTGGGGGAAGGGAGTCCATGTGACACATAAGTGGATGAGGGGCTCGGCACTACACACGGGGGTGCTCAGAGTGGCATGGCTGTATGAGGGCTCCATGTGACACATGACCCTGGGTGTAAGACATGGTTAGGGGTGGGGCACTGTGTGACATATTAGAGGGACTCAGTGTGAAACATGGATGGAGATGAGCTACACATGACACACGAGAGGGTGAGGAGCTCCGTGGGTCACATGGGTGGAGGCGGAGCTCCACGTGACACAAGTGGGGAGAGACTCAATGCAACGCACAAGTGGGAGAGGGTTCAGTGTGACACAAGACCCTTTGACGTGATACCTAGGTGGAGGAGGGGCTCTATGTGACACATGTGCAGGGAGTGGCTCTGTATTATATGACACATGAGTAGGTAGGGGCTCCTTGTGACATGTGAGTGGAGAAGTATGATGTGACACAGCTAGTGTGACACATGGGTGTAAAGCAGGGCTTCATGTCATCAGACAGGGTGAGGAGCCCCGTGTGACACATGGGGGGCTCTCTGTGTGGCATATGGGAGGGGAAGGATCCAGTACGACACAAGAGGGGGGTTGGTGTGACCCATGGGTGGAGGAAGGGCTCCATGTGACACATGGGTGAGGTGAGGGACTCAGTGCCACACATAGTGTGGGAGGAGGGTCTCTGTGTCACACACAGTGTGGGAGGAGGGAGTCCATGTGATACATCAGTGGTGAGGGGCTCAGTGTGACACATGAGCGAGGCTCAGTGTGACATATGACCCTGGTTGTGACACATAGCTCTGTGTGCTACATGGTGGGGGAGGGTCTATGTGTGACACATTAAGGGGTCTCAGTGTGAAACACTGATGGAAGGGGCTACATATGACACGAGTGAGTGAGAAGCTGTGTGAGACACACGGGGGGGTCTCTGTCACATGGGTGAAGGAGGAGCTCCCTGTGACACCAGAGAGGAGGGACTCAGTGTGACACACAAAGGGGGAGACTCAGTATAACATATGGGTGGGGTGAGGTGTTCTCTGTGACACATGGGTGGCGGAGGGCTCCTCGTGACACCTGAGCTTGGGGTGCTTTTCACCCTCATGAACTTCTAATGAGGTAAGCCCCTCTCAGGGGTAATGATGGGGGTCCTGGGTTGAAGGGGATAAAGTCAAGGGGCCACCTCATCCCAAAAGACCCCAAGACATGCCCACATGCCACATAATTCTGATTCAGAATGAAACAAAACATGCAACTAAACCATCCTAACAGTTTACAGAAGCTCACCCACCAACAGTAGCATTCCATTAACAAACCTGGAACAGCTCCCAGAGACCACCTAGGTCCCCCATTACCGAGTAACTCCAATCCTTAAAGGGGACCTGTAAGACATCTGAGCCCACCACCCCCTCCCTGAAAGTCCACATCCCTTCCCCCAGGAACGTCCATAGTGTCCACACAGACACCAGAGGATCCTGGACTCTGGCTCGGCAAGACCTAAAAATTTCCAAAATGAGTATTGAATGACCAACACTTGGCCAAGTAAAGACATTAAAATCAACAAGACAAAATCATTCCCATCCTCAACCACCATCATTTCACAGCACAAAAGTACATTGTTAACAGTCCAATATCCCCCGGCGACGTGGACACAGCAGGAAGGCTGACCCAGAGCCTGGAGTGCAGAGGAGGCGAAGGCGAGGCTCCTGGAGGGGCAGGAATCGCCAGGGGCCCGGGAGCAAGGACCCTGGGAGTATCTAAGAGGGCTGGAGCTCCTGGCACCATTACCACCAGCGGGGAAGAAAGGGGAGCGTGCGACCTCTCCTTCCAGAGCCTGCTCAGCAGGGCCACTGCTGAGCCCACCCCTCCACCCCGCCTCCACCCCCTGCAGCCAGCCTGGGCCTCCTCTGCACCACGGTGTCCACGCAGCCCTGGCCAGGCGCTCCTGCCGTCCGCGGCTTGCATGCGTCTCCCCGAGGCGTGCACTCCCAAGGGCAATGTCCATCTACACGATGCCTGGCGCAGGGCCTGGCACACAGTAGACCTTCACCGAATGTGCAAACGAATGAATGAAAGCCTACCATGTACAAGGCCCTGGAGGCCAGAATGAGCCCCGAAGCAGGGACGATGGAGGTGAGGCAGGTGACGGAGGCTGGGATGGCCAGAGATGAGATGCTGTGCCCAGATGACAGAGGCCGGATGGAGGAGATGGGAGCCATGACGATGGAGTCCATGGTGACAGACATGCGTGAGATGGACCCCCCCAAAGACGAGAGGGGAGGGGAGGAAGCCAGGGCCCAGTGGCAGGGCCTGGAAACCTCTGAGGGTCGAGGTAGGACACAAAGCATGAGCCTTCACAGTCGCAATCCCACAGCCCTGCCCGCCCGCTCGTGTTAACAGAACATGGACCTTGTGTGATGCCCAGAGAACAACCGCAGACCAGAGAAGCTTGTCGGTGAGGAGGGGCGGGCACCCCGGAATGAGGGTCGGCAGACATTTTTACTTGCAGACCCCGTGAAGGTATTTTGGAAAGCCACCTATCTCCCGCTCCCCCAGCCCATTTTTAAATTGGCAACAAAACTTTCATGTCAAGTTTAAAGTGTTGCAATGATGTAGCCTCTGTCATTTCATATAATATACACGTGGGTGATTATCGATCTGTCGAAACCTCAGAGCTGCAGATTAAGCTCATTCGGTTTGCCCGCCCTAAACCTCACTGGCAGACCAATAGGACAAACAGACTTTTCTCAGAAAACATCTGGTGTCATTTTTGGCATTCTTCATTTCAATCCGTGTGTTCATGTGCATCACAAAGACAAACATTTCACCTCTGATTCGGAATCTCAGGTAGATACATCACTGGGATGACAAAGGATGGGGCACCATGGAGCACGACAGGAACTGACCTGGAAGTTGGTGGGACGGTGAAGCACCTGCAGAGTGCACCTGGGGCACCAGCATCTTCTGGGTCCGAGGGCCTGGTGCAGCCGCCGAGGTCTGGAAGGCACCATCTGGTCCCGAGGTTCCCCAACCAGCACCGCAGGGTGGCAGATACCACAGGCAGCAGCAGAAGAGGCTGGGGGGCTGGGCACACTACCCAGCCTGCACCTTGCTCTACCCATTCTTGTCTCGTGAGCTGCCTCAGAAACTGGAAACTAGGGGCTGGGGCTGGGGAGGCTGATCAGTACCCCAGGCAAGGGGGTAGGAGCGAGAGATGGGTGGTGGGGGACTCCACTCCAGGACACAGAAGGGAGAAGCTGACTGGGCAGAGCTGGGGAGGGGGAGGGTTTCAGCCACTCATAAGGGCAAGGTACCCCCACCCATGGCAGCAGCCCAGGTCTGACTCCAGCTGCTCTGCCTAGAAGAGGTAGTGGGGGAGGCAGGGGTGGGACATTGAAGGGTAGGGGTTGGGGGCCAAGACTGCCACTTTTCTGCCCACTGTGGAGGAAGTGGACAAAGCCACAGGGGTCACGTGGCCTGGTGACTTCTAAAGTGGGTCTGGGGGAGAAGCGGATGTGGAGGGGCTGCACTCAGGGCATCTGGGGTTAGGGAGAGAGCCACTCTGGCTCACTTCCAGTCACACACCTCTGTCTCTCTCTCACATGCACATACACAATAGCACAGACCCACACACGCACTCATACTCTCTCTCTCTCTCTCTCTCTCTCTCTCTCTCTCTCTCTCACACACACACACACACACACACACACACACACGAGGCACGCTTCCACCCCCACCCCGGTGTGAGCGCAGCACACAAACCTAGGCCTAACCCAGGGCTAACAGGCTTGGGAGCCCATTCACCGCACACCAATCGGGCATCTACCTAGTGCTGGGGGCTACGCAGGAGCTGGGTTGAAGGGGTGGACCAACCCCCAACCAGGGTCCCAAGTTGCAGGAACCCTCTGGAAGAGCACTTCTGCAGGTGTCATGAGCACAGGGATGCATGGGGGGTTTTGGCTAAAACCTGGCTCTTTGGGGAGTCATAGTCAATTCTGGGGAAGGGAACAAGTCCCAGCCTGGGCAATTAAACACAGGCCCCAGAAGGTCAGGTCTGGGGTGACCCAGGAGCTTCCCTCCTGGCAGGGTAGCCTGTGATTCCTGGAGACTGAGGCCCCAGCCATGGCATCTCAGGAAAAGCCTTTCCCGGCCCCCTATGGACTTGAGAATCCCCCTCTCTGAGCTCAGGGTCTCCAGCTCCTACTCCGGGTACTAATGAACTCTCGGATCACAGACAGGCACCTCCATTCATTCTTTCCATCATCGGCCAACAGCAAGCAAACAGATAAAGTGCTTTGTAAAGTGCAGGTATATAGGTAAGGTTCCAAAACACCCTGCCAGCTCCCACCCCGCCCCCTCTGCCAGCCCGGCCATCAGCCCTCCTCCACTCAAGCAAGGGCCCCGTGCACCCTGCAGAAGGCTGCTGGCACTCTACCCAGTCTATCTGCCTTGCTGCCTGCTGTCTACCCCATGACAGTGTCACCCCCAGTGTATCAGCACACAGTAGGTGCTCTATAAATGTCTGCTGAGCTAAACTGAGCTGCCACCAAAAACCCAGCCCGCAAGGGCAATCTGGGGTCCTAGGGGCTTTGCCCAAAGAGGCCCCTGGGCTGCAGGAAGGCAGCTGTGGAGCTGAGGGCTGTGTGGAAAGCCACAGCTATCTAATGAGCCAAATGAACTCCACGGGGTGGGGCAGGGGCTCCCCCTCCTTTGCTGATTAATTGAGTAACATGTGGCTTGAATCTGGCCTGACTCACTGGGCCAGCTAACTGGCCTACCCATCCCATCCTCCCCACCCACCTCCACCCACCCAGGCCGTTGACCGGCCCGGCCTCCACAGAAGGCACCTGCTGCTATTGGGACTGGAGGCCTTCAAGGTCTGAGCTGGATGTCCAGTTCGGTGAAATAAAATGTTCTACAGGATGATTGGGTGCGAAGGCGGGGTAGAGTCCACAGTGTCTTCTGAGAAGCAGCTGGCAGACAATTAGAAGCAGTACCTCCTGCTGGCCGCGGGCACATGGGAACAGCCTCTGTTTCAGGGAGCTTGAGAGACAGCTTCTGTGCACAGCCTGCCCCCACATCACTCCAGCCCCCAGCTCTGAAATGGCAGCCACTGATGAAGAGGGGAAATTACAGTCATCCGGAAGAAAATTGCAGCACAAAGCATCTCCTTTCCCTGATTCTTCTACAAGCTGAGCTGGGAGCATCAGGGAAGTGTGGGGCCCAGTGCAGCCGGGAAGAAGAAAGCCATGATTTTCATCTCTCGGTACTGACTGCCTCCTTGCTTCTGGTCCGTTCTGCCAATGGTCCCACTCAGAAAGCTCGCCACACCTCGGGGTTAGTCACCCGGAGCTCACGGAGGCCAGGTGAGCAGCACAGAGGGGTGACTCCATACCTGTTGGAGAACATCCCTCCAACAGGCTAGAGAAGGACAAAGTGAGTGATGGGGAAACTGAGGCTGAGGGCTGAGTCAAACTGGCTGGGCCTGGCAACCCAGACTCACAGATGGGGAGGGGCTGTGTAAGAATCTCTGACCTATCAAAAGGCAGGGGGCTCTGCCTCGTGGCCTAGAAGTTCACCCTGTCCTTGTCTCCACTACCGCAGTCTACTTCTGAACCTTGCTCCCTGAGGCTGGTGACTTTCAGAGCAGATTTCACATTTTCTTCGCAGACCTCACAAGCCCAGCTCACCCGTTTCACATTTGGCTTTAGAATCTGTTGTAGGGACGTCTAGGAAATCAGCAATGAGTGTTTCTAATAATTGCTTGTTCTTGGAAATCTCCTAAAATAACTTGGCCAAACAAGGGTGGGGGTGAGGCGGGGCAGTCCTCTAAGACAAGGTTTCTCCTTCAGTCCATCTCAGGTCTTGAGTTCCAGTTAGCCATAAAAGAAGTTCTTGTGTGCATAGTTCCGAATTCTAATGAATTTCAAGGAAATGTCACCAAAATTATGTTGGCATAGTTAGGGTGTGTTTTTCAAGAATTCTTGCTAGCTGCTCCCTTTCCCTCCAGACTCCAGCTGAATAAAATAAGTCATTTTCTGGTATGTATTATTGTAGCTATGTTGGTCTGACATAACGGATGAGATCGGATTCTCAGAACCCCCAAGTCTAGAGATTTCAGAGTTCACACATGCGGAATAACTTTCAGTACTCTCCCCTCCCAAAGCCTACATTTTTCATTGCTTTGACTCCGTTTCCCCAAGACGTTCTCGTGGTTTGTGAGCAAGTCAATACTTTTGGCCTTATTTCTTTCATTGTCATCTCTCTGCAGCTTAGTGGACAGTCTGGTGTCAACCAAGTTCCTGGAGGAAAGGGGTGCTCAGGGCAGGGCTCCAGCCCCAAATGCAGCTCCATCAGGGATATGAGCATCTATGTCCCCACATACTGGGGGGCCTCCTTTGCAGTTTGTGCTCTCTTCACACCCATCACAATGGCCTGGCTTTGTATCAGTCCCAATCTTGACGAACTTGCGTTGCTAGAAGTAGACAGCCAGATCTGACCAGCCCCAAGGTCACAGCTTCCCGCCGGGCTGGTGAATGGGCGTTTAGCACCTTCTGCTGGGACAGGAGCTAAGCCGCAGAAACTAGCTTGGGTTACATTCCAGGGTCCAGCCAACTTGGCAGCCCCGTGGGTCAAGGCTGGTGTGCTGCCAGCCATGAGTTCAGCACAACTAAAAGGCATAAAACGGCGCCTCACTGCGGTGTTACGTATTCTTGTGCAGATGTCATCAAAGGCTCCCATCTACAGTCCACAATTTCTGCTGCCATGCTCTTCTAGATACTCTCTCCAATCAAATGTCCACTCTCAACATCCTTCATTATGCAACTGGAACTCATCTTTCATGCTAGTGTTGCTAGTGAGGAACACTGCAGGCCACAGGGGGAGTTCAGAGTGTCATCTGCCCTCTCCAGTCTCAAATAAAACCTTGGTCATACCCAGCCCTTGACAGGCAAGCCCATGGCCTAGAGGCTTTCTCATCAGTTCTGAACTCCTGAGCTTGATCACAGGCTGGAGCTAGAATCCTGGATGTAGAGCACCAAGGAGGTCCTTCTTTCTGGACATCTGAGATTCACTGAAGGCTGAAGTTGAGTCTCAGATCTAGAATGTCAAAGAGGTCCCTCTTTTTGAACATGTGACCTTCACTGGAGGCTTGAGCTGAGTCTCAGTTCTAGAATGTGAAGGAGGTCTATCATTCTGGACATCTGAGCTTCATCAGAGGCTGAAGCTGAGCTCCAGATCTAGAACATCAAGGAGGCCCCTCTTTCTGGACATCTGAGCTTCGTTAGAGGCTGGAGCTGAGTCTCAGATCTAGAACATTAAGAAGGTCCATCTTTTTGGACATGTGAAGCTTCACTAGAGGCTGGAGCAGAGTTTCAGATCTAGAATAAAAGGAGGTCCCCCTTTTGAACATCTGAGCTTTACTGGAGGCTGGAGCGGAGTCTCAGATCTAGAATGTCAAGGAGGTCCCTCTTCTTGGACACATGAGCTTCACTGGAGGCTGGAGCTGAGTCTCAGTTCTAGAATGTCAAGAAGGTCCCTCTTTGGGGACACATGAACTTCACTGGAGGCTGAAGCTGAGCCCCAGGTCTAGAAGGTCAAGGAGGCCCCTCTTTCTGGACATCTGAGCTTCGTTAGAGGCTGGAGCTGAGTCTCAGATCTAGAACATTAAGAAGGTCCCTCTTTTTGGACACATGAGCTTCACTGGAGGCTGGAGCAGAGTCTCAGATCTAGAATGTCAAGAAGGTCCCTCTTTGGGGACACATGAACTTCACTGGAGGCTGAAGCTGAGCCCCAGGTCTAGAAGGTCAAGGAGGCCCCTCTTTCTGGACATCTGAGCTTTGTAGAGGCTGGAGCTGGAGTCTCAGCTCTAGAACATCAGGGAAGTCCCTCTTTTTGGACATCCGAGCTTCACTGTAGACTGGAGCTGGAGTTCTGGCTCTAGAACATCAAGGAGTTACCTCTTTTTAAACATCTGAGCTTCATCAGAGGCTGGAGTCAGAGTCCCAGCTCTAGAACATCAAGGAGGTCCCTCTTTATGAACATGTGAGCTTCATCAGAGGCTGGAGTCAGAGTCCTAGCTCTAGAACATCAAGGAGGTCCCTCCTTATGGACATGTGAGCTTCATCAGAGGCTAAAGCTGAAAGTTTTGGCTTTAGAACCTAAAGGAGGCCCCTCTTTTTGGACATCTGAGCTTCACTGGAGGCTGGAGCTAGAGTTCCTGCTTTAGAACATCAAGGATGTCCTGCGTTCTGGATATCTGAGCTTTCTGGAGACTGGAGCTGGAGTCCCAGTTCTAGAACATCAAGGAGGTACCTGTTTTTAAACATCTGAGTTCACTAGAGGCTGGAGATAGAGTCCTGGCTCTAGAACATCAAGGAGGTACCTCTTTTTAAACATCTGAGCTTCACCAGAGGCTGCAGCCAGAGTCCCAGCTCTAGAACATCAAGGAGGTATCTCTTTTTAAACATCTGAGCTTCATCAGAGGCTGGAGCTGGAGTCCCAGCTTTGGAAAGTAAAGTATGTTCCTCTTTCTGGACATCTGAGCTTTATCAGAGGCCGGAGCTTGGTCTCAGCTCCAGAATGTCAAGGAGGTCCCTCTTTCTGGATGCCTGAGTTCCTCAGTCACTGGAGCTGGTGTCTTGACTCTGGAACATCAAGTGGGTCCCTTGTTTGAATATCTAAGCTACATCAGAGGCTGGAGCTTGGGTTCCAGTTCTGGAAGAGCAAAGAGGTCCCCCATTCTAGATGCCTGAAGTTCATCAAAGGCTGGAGTTGGGAGTTCCAGCTGTCTTGACTCTGGAACATCAAGTGGGTCCCTTGTTTGAATATCTAAGCTACATCAGAGGCTGGAGCTTGGGTTCCAGTTCTGGAAGAACAAAGAGGTCCCCCATTCTAGATGCCTGAAGTTCATCAAAGGCTGGAGTTGGGAGTTCCAGCTTTAGAACTTCAAGGAGGTCCCTCTTTGTGAACATCTGAGCTTCACTGGAGACTGGAGCTGGCATCTCGGCCACAGAATGTCAAAGAGGTCCCTCTTTCTGGATTTCTGAGCTTCCTCAGAGATGGGAGCTGGGGTCCTGGCTCTGGAACATCAAGTGGGCCCCTCATTCAGATAGCTTCATTGGAGGCTGGAGCTCAGGTTCCAGCTCTGGAACATCAAGGAGGTCCCCCATTCTAGATGCCTGAGGTTCATCAGAGGCTAGAGCTGGAGTCCTGCCTCTAGAACATCAAGGAGTCCCTCACTCTTGACATCTGAGTTTTGTCAGAAGCTGGAACTGGAGTCTCAGCTCCAGAACATGTATGAGGTCTCTCTTTCTGGAGTCCCGAGGTTCATCAGAGGCTAGAGTTGGGGTCTCAACTCTGGAAAATCAGTGTGAGGGCTCATTCTAGATGGCTGAAGTTCATTACAGGGTAGAGCTGGGGTGCTGGCTCTAGAATATCAGTGAGGGGTTCATTCCGGATGGCTGAACTTCAATCCAAGGCTGGCACTCTGCTCACCCGATGCAGGAGTCTTCTGGACTCTTGGCTGGGCATGGACTCTGGAGGCCATCTCCTCCTCTTCTCACTGATTCCCGGACCATCGTCAGTCAGCACCATCTGCGTCATCTCCATCAGCAGCTGGGATCAGGTCTCCTTGGCTGAGTCGTGGTCATGGTCCCCAAGGTGGTTCTTTCACTCAGCAAAGAGGCCAGGCTCAGTCCCATATACTTACCATTGGACCTGCCTGCTCTTCTCCCAAGGCTCCTCCCTTCAAGGGGGATGGAGGGGGAGAGGAAGAGGAAGAGGAAGGAGGAGAAGGAAGGGAGGAGGAAAAAGAAGGAGAGTCAGAGGGAGGGAGAGGAGAGGACTGAGGAGGAGGAGAGAGAGGACGAGGAGGAGGTGGCCATGGCAGTGGCAGTTGTGGCCACGGTGGTGGTGACTGTGGCTGTGGTCTTGTGGCAGTGGTTGTAGCAGTGGCAGTGGTGGCCGTGGCCATGGTGGCAGCTGTGGTGGCCATTGCAGTCAGCCTCTCCCTTATCCCGGGGAGCCAGGTGTGTGGACTGCAGGATCCATCCAAACTCAGGCCAAGCAGCCCTCCCTTGCTCCCCATTACCTCCACTCACCTGGAGGGGTGCTGCTCACACAGACTCACCCTCCTCCATGGGGCACGGGGCACAGGCTCCTCCCCAGGCCTGGCCTGCACTCCCGCCACCAGGCAGGGGCGTCTGAGGCTCTGCCTCTGTGGACCACATGGCGCCCTGCTCAGGCACCATCTTGAGCAGTAAGTGCTGGCCCAGGGTCCCGGCCATCCACTGCACATCAGTTCCAGCATGAGATTGCCCAGCCAGGCCCCTGACAAGACCCTGGGGGACGTGTAAGGAAGAGGATGACTCACAGCCCCAGGGTCATCCCCTCTGGGGCTCCAGGGAACAGGGCGGTGAGCTCAGCCCAGAGCCTCTCTTGGCCTCCAAAGCCAGACTTCCTCTACCTCCCACTCTATATTTCTTTCTGGAAAGAAACCTGGCATCCCAAGATTATTAGAAGATGGGGGCCCAGACTGGGGCTAATTCACCCAAACATGCATCACCCCAAGGACCTCCACGAGGCCAGCTCCAGCTTTGCTTTGGTGCAGCCCCAATGGGCAGGGGACAGGCAGCTCTGTGAGATTTGCGTTGGCTTCCCTGCCCCTCCCCACCCGTCACATGCCCGAAGGGGTAAGCCCCAGCAAGACCGGATGCCCGGCATTCACCATCCTCATATTAGGAGCACATCCACCACTGCTTTTGTTAAGACAAGAAACACATTTATTGAGAGCACAATGGGGTGTGCCAAGCCCTCTGTTTTTGAATCACATCACAACGCTCCTCACAACAGCCCTGTGAGGTAGGTGTCTGCGCCCATTTCACAGATGTGGACAATGAAGGCTCAACAGCTCCCCCAAGCCTTGGGGTTCATGGGGGGTGGGCAGGGGTCAAGCCCACGCGTCTGACCCCCAGGCCCGCGAAGTCCATCAGTCACAGGGTGGTCTCTACTCAAGGGGAGGCCCCGGGTCCAGAGTCTTTGGGTCCAGCCTGTCCCGTGGGAATGTATGCAGGGTGTCCCCGTGGCTGTGGAGGCTGAGAGAGACACAGTTGCAGATGAAGGCCACCTGCTCCCGGTCTCACTGGCTGACCAGAGTTCACATGCAGACAGGCAGGCCAGGGGAGGGAAGAGGAGGCCACCTCTTTGCTCAGGAGATTGGAGCAACAAGGGAGAAGGCCCTGGCTCTGGAGCAGCAGTGGGGGGGCGAAGGGAGCACCCAGCCACCTGCTCAGCCCACCCACCTAGCACCTCCCACCTCTGGTGTCCCATGTGCTATCCTGCACTCCCCCTACCTGCAGACCAGAAGCAAAACTCTGGCCCACACACACCATAGCCAGGAACCTCTGGTTTTCCTCACCTCACTAACCCAGAATCTAGAACTGATGGCCTTTCTAAAAACTATCCCAGCTCTCCTGCCCTACCCACTCTCTACCTAGTCAATTTAGGTGATTTTCTTTTAAAAATCAGCCTCATCCTTTTCTGGGGATTTTCCAAAAGTTCTCCCTGATCCTCCCACTTCTGCCTCAACCCTCTCCCCTCCAAACCTGCTGGACCTCTGCATTTAAAAGCAAACCCTTCCCTCCACTGTCACTACCTCCCCGTAGCAGGCTGGGTACTCCCCCATGCCTTCCCTCTGCCCCAGAGCCATCTGGGCCAGTACAGCTCCAGGGAGCACAGGGGTCTGTAACCAGCACCCGCAGGCAGCAGCCAGGCCAGGCCTGCCAGGAGGACAGGGGTGAGGGCACCTGTGGGCCAGGTAGCAAAGCACCTATTTTCACATCAACAATCTTGTTGAATCCCACAATCAAGGCGCACCAGCCAAGTGTGACTACTTCCGGGTTACAGGTGAGTAAACTCACCCAGGCCACACAGTCAGTCAGGAGCTAGGAGGGCCTTGACCCCAGACCCTGATTCCAACAAGGTATAGACCTGGCGTTCCCGCTGCCTGCAGCATTTCCACAGGTGGGAAAACCAAGGTGCAAGGTGGTTCTAGTCACCTGCCCAAGGCCACCAAGTTGGCACATGGTAACACCAGAACCAGTACCCAAATGTGTAAGACCACTGGAGCCCACCCCTGGGCTTTGCCCATGCACTGTTCTTTGTGGAGGGAGAATAAATAATGACAGGAATCACCGTCTGGGGTTTGGCACGTGCCTCACAGGTCAGTGCTGACTGTCACCAATGGTGGGGACAAAGACTCTTCAGGCGGAACATCCTCCCTTCCCCTAGGACACAGGCTTCCAGGACCCAAAGCCAGCCTCAGAGATGGCGTGGAGATCGCCAAATGCCACACTATCAAAGCCACCCAGGCCACAATACCAACCCTGAAGAAGTTTTATTCTAGATATAAATATTGCCAAAATTGTGCTTCCATAGGGAGGGGCCCTCCAGTGACCACCGTTTCCCTGGAGGTGAGACCTCAGTGCAGGCTGCCTCCCTCGGTTTCCCCTGAAGAGCCTTTGCTAACACACCTTTCCTCTTAAAGGAAGTCCAGTGACCACCGTTTCCCTGGAGGTGAGACCTCAGTGCGGGCTGCCTCCCTCGGTTTCCCCTGAAGAGCCTTTGCTAACACACCTTTCCTCTTAAAGGAAGACACGGACATCAGCCAGGCAGTCCATTCAGCCCTTCTCGTCCACTTCAACTTGCCCTTGGTCAGTGAGCATCTATTAGGTGCCTACTAGTGCAAGAAGCAAGACTGTGAAGGGTCAGAGCAGTGAAGGCCTCAGTGCGGGGGGCTTAGGACCTCGCTAAGCCTCTGCTTTCTCACCTGCCCTCAGGAGACAAGGCCCAGCCCTGCCCACCTCAAGGGACACTAGGTCCCTGAGAGAGTCCTTCATCCCTCGGTCTCACGCAGGCCAGGCCAGAGGCCCATCCAGCAGCAGATACTTAAACACAGACTCAAAATCCCCTGAGAGGAGGTCCCTAGGTACCTGTCCCTACTGCGGGGCCCCAGGGAACAGGAAGTGGACATGGTGCAGACACCAAAGGCTACACTGCAAACCCACTGAGCAGTGCCTGGGGAAGGCACAATCTGGGAGGTTATGCTAGGGCTCCTGGGTGGCAGGTGGGGCAGGGGCAAAGGGGCGATGACCAACACAACACTAGAGGCTCAGATGGCTGCTGGAGAGACC
>NW_007730274.1:200338-200723 GCF_000696425.1 Galeopterus variegatus | reverse complement strand
GGCATCCCAACCTATGGATATTTCACAGTTAAAACCCATTTCTTCTGGAGGACCTAAATATAAAAATCTTCTAACTCCTTGGGAGTCTATCTGGACACTAGAACAGTAGATGCAAAGCTTAAAGCTTGGCAACCATATGTCTTCACACCAAAAGGAATATGCTCTTTTGAATCATTTCTATGATTGTATTACCCTGTAATATCTTTTTATTAGCAAGTGAGGCTAGGCTAGTAAAATAGCCTCATTAATACAATGAACATATTTTGAAATGTAAATAGTCCTTGTCCTCATGGACCTTACAGTTCAGAAAGAGAGTGGCATTAATCAAAGATTCACATAAATGTTTGTAAAATTACAACTATGGTTAGTATTTCAAAAGGAAGGT
>NW_007730274.1:198040-199353 GCF_000696425.1 Galeopterus variegatus | reverse complement strand
TCAAAGATTCACATAAATGTTTGTAAAATTACAACTATGGTTAGTATTTCAAAAGGAAGGTGAATGATGCTAAGAGAGGGTATGGCGTAATAATGAGGAATTCATTTCGTGCAGATCTCCAGGGAGAGTCTGCAAGGGAAGTGAGCCAAAAAGGATAAATAGGAGTTAATTAGAAGATCAGAGAAGAGGATGAGCTTGCCAATCAGAGAGACAAGCACATATGAAGGCCCTGTGAGTAAAAAGAAAGAAGCACAATTATAAAGTCTAAAGCTAGGGGGTCTGCCTAGCAGGGAGTACAGTGTGAAGGGAGAGATTGTAGCCAGCACATCATGCTGGTATCTTAAATGGGAAGGCAACTTGATCAGATTTGCATTTTAAAGAGTTCATCTAACTACGGTGCAAAAAATAATTTGGGTTTTGGGGGGTGAGTTTAAATATGGAAAACCGTTTAGGAAATTATTACAATAGTTCAGGCAAGTGATGACAATAACCTGGACTAATTTGGTGACCCTAAAAAATAACAATAATAGTAATAATTACACCAGATATTTATTTATTGAACACCTACTTTGTAGTAGAAGAGGAATGAGATGCTCCAAGAGTTTTTTAGAAGATGAGATTGAGAGACTTACTGATGGGTTGCAAATAGGTGGTTAAGGAGAGAAAGATTTTCGGAATACAACAAGGCATCTGATTTGTTGGCTTGTATAATGATATTGCCTTTTATTGGACTAGGAATCAGTGTTAAGGGTCTTCTGTCTACCTAATAATAATGATGCTTAACACCAAACAAAATTATGTTTTTAAAAATGCCAATAAAAGGATCTTGTGAACTGTTAATCCATCAGCAGCAAAGCCTCACTCTGGTGAACTCAAAGAGTAGGAAGCAATGACATGATGTAGAATTTCTGGGTAGCTGTCAGTTAAGACTTTCCAAATTTTCATTAGTAGCACTCATATTTTTAATCCTTCTCCAATAGTTATGAGTTCTATAAGACACACATTTTCTTAGGCATTTTGTCATATGCTATCAACAAGGTAATTCTTTTTATAAATTCTAGGCAAATGGTTTTTCTAGAGTTTATAACTTTAGGAACTTAAAATCTTTCTTTGAGTGAGAACAAATAAGTCACGATTCTTTCTATTAGTTTTAGAGCCCACATTATTTCCAGGTACTGTGCTAAGCTGAGAGAAATAAGGTACTGATAAAATGCAACAGCATGCCTATCTTTTCCTTTATTGTAGGCAGTGCGCTGGGATTAAGAGGAGCATAGGCAATGGAATCAGACAGTCCTAGGAATAAATCTGTGTGT
>NW_007730274.1:186842-197796 GCF_000696425.1 Galeopterus variegatus | reverse complement strand
TTTCTAGAGTTTATAACTTTAGGAACTTAAAATCTTTCTTTGAGTGAGAACAAATAAGTCATGATTCTTTCTATTAGTTTTAGAGCCCACGTTATTTCCAGGTACTGTGCTAAGCTGAGAGAAATAAGGTACTGATAAAATGCAACAGCATGCCTATCTTTTCCTTTATTGTAGGCAGTGGGCTGGGATTAAGAGGAGCATAGGCAATGGAATCAGACAGTCCTAGGAATAAATCTGTGTGTCCATGGGGTATTTATTTACATCCATGTCATGGGTTCTTCATCTGTGAAATGGGAATGCAGATTTCACTTTAGAAAGTAGGTTCTGGGGCCAGCCCGGTGGCGCACTCGGTAGAGTGCGGCGCTTGGGAGCACAGTGGCGCTCCTGCCAAGGGTTCGGATCCCATAGAGACCGGTCCGCTCACTGGTTGAGCGTGGTGTGGGCGCAACACCGAGGGTTGCGATCCCGTTACCAGTCACGAAAAAAGACAAAAAGGAAAAAAAAAAAAGAAAAGAAAGTAGGTTCTATTTCTCAGGGTTGTTGTGAGGAATGCCTGAGATAATCATTCACATTGCTCAAGATAGTGCCTATGCAAAAAATGTAAGGTGCCCTCTTTATCACTGTAAGCTCTAGACAATAAGCAATTAAGAAGTAATGAAGAAATACATCAAAGAGAAGAATAGATGAGGGGATATATCAGTCACACAGAAAATTTTGAAGAGGTTGAGACAGGAAATATGTCTCACTCATAACTGTATAGAATCCAGAGTGGTACCTTTTGCAGAGAAGATACAGAATAACTAATTAGTAAATTAAAATCACCTTCCTTATTATGTTGCATATTTTTATACTAAAAAAAATGCAAAATGAGCATTGTTTTGTAACTAAAGACTGTTGGACAATCTGGAAAATATAATCTATGTATGCAGTAAAGCAAGGAAAACTCTTTCATATTCCTGTTGGTTAGGCCAGTAAATAGAAGCTATTGTGTTCCCATTTCCATTCACATTTGTTGGGTTTGCAAAGCATCAGAAGAAAGCTTACCATCTTCAACCTTAGCTGGTATAAACGTATCTGCCTGCAGTCAGTCTGTGTGGAAGAGCTGACTACTATTTCAAGAGAAACTGTACATTGGGGTGTAAATACCAAGATCAGAATCTGAAAATCGGGGCCGGCCCGGTGGTGCACTGCTACAGTGTGCCGCTTGGGAGTGCGGCGGCGCTCCCGCCGAGGGTTCGGATCCCACATACAGACCGGTTCCCGCTCACTGGCTGAGCGAGGTGCGGGCGCAACACCGAGGGTTGCGATCCCGTTGCCGGTCCCAGTCCGGTACGGGCGCGACACTGAGGGTTGCGATCTGTTGCTGGTCATGAAAAAAGACAAAAAGGAAAAAAAAAAAAAAGAATCTGAAAACCAGTGGTTCAAAGATATATTTTGCTCATCCTACAAAGAGTTTTAAAAAACATTAATTAATTATAAATTTCAATTAAGAGGCTTCCCATTAAAAATCTAGATTTCTGTTGTCTCTTGAATTGGAAGATCTAGCAACATTGGGACCAGATTTAGTATTCCCCCTGTCATCTGGAACTTCACTCTGGACTCCACCCTCTTTAGAAAGGCTTCTCTCGTTCCTCAGTCATCACCCGGCCAGTTTCACTCATGCTGTCTCCTGGCAGACTGCTCTAGGTATCTGAGATTGAGATCCCTGACTCAAGGACTACTGATGTGGATATCATGCACTACGAGAACAAAGATAAATAACATAGACGGTAGTAATGTTTTATTTTTCTTTCTTTATTTTTTTGGTGGCTGGCCAGTACAGGGATCTGAACCCTTGATCTTGGTATTATCAGCACCATGCTTTAGTGAGTGAGCTAACCAGCCAGGCCTGAGAGTAATGTTTTCTTAAAGAGTTTACAAAATGCCAGAAATACAGATAAACCATTTGAGATACGAGATATTAGGTTAGACACTAAAATACAAAATGGACCTGATGATCTAATGTTCCCCATAGCTTTAAAATTCTATAATTTCACCCTATGTGAGATGTAACAGAATTTGAATTTGAAAGGTAAGTTTTAAAAATTATTACAACATACTATGTCATAAACAATTTATGTTGCCTAGTCAACATTATGAGACTAACTGATGGATTTGAAATGCAGAAAATACAAACAATGATTTTGTGAGATTTTGTTTATTTTAAAGTAATGAAATAGACTAATATGTGTATCTCCATTTTTCTTAATTAATAGGAGCTTTCTCACAACCATTTCTCTACATACAGAAGGAGGCATACAGTAGGAGAGATACTGCCAATGAATTTGCAAATGGCATTGTTGAGTTCTGTTAGAAGGAGGTGTTACATCTAATGGGGGTGCACTCAGAAAATATTACTTGGAATCTGATATTTTCCTTACTCAAGTGACAGTGTTGGAGAATACTCATGAAAACAACAATCTTGGCTTGTATCAGCCTCAGGTATAACTTTGGCCTTTAAAACCATCACCCAACCCATACCATTTTTTAAAGAAAAATTTTATATGGCTACTATGTTGAGAAAAGTTTGATTCTTGAACTTTCAAGATGTTACTTTCTAAAATTTAAGCTGTAAGAGTGAAGTTTTGTAGGAAAAACTGAAGCATCAGAAAATACTCGAAATATATATGAAGCATTTGAGCTAGAGTACTAACGGCTAATATTATAACATTGAATCTGAGACACTATCAACTGTAAAATAAATCTTCATATATACCACAAAAAACTGCTGCCAATTAAACTATGACATAACAAATTTATTACTTAAAGTTCTTATTTTATACATGTGGAGATAGTTCCTTCAGGTTAATTAGAAATGCAAGAAATGATTCTGATCATGCGGCAGGATATTGCATCCTTGAAATGAAATGCTAGTGAAATAAATTCTTGTAAATTGCTCTAAACCCCCTCATGTTCAGGATCCACATCTTCCAATCACTATTGGACTTAGAGTCATACTCTGTGTGTTTTCTTACACAATGTGGTCCTCAATGCCATCAGGAACATTAGTAATAGAATATTTCTTTTTTAAGAATGCATACAAAAACAAAATTTCATTGATGCTGAGCTCCCAAAGCAGGCATACCTTTACGTAGAGTTAAGACTAATTTTGACTCCAGCTTAAGGGATGTTCTGAACTTGTTAAATTTATCCCCTCTCTTACATTTCCTCCAACACTGTATTACCTAGGAATTAAAAAAAATTGACCTATGATCATCTTATCAAAACCGCTGACACCCATTCTGCAAGGTTCAGTGCTGACGATTTGGGAAGTGGGTTTGTCTGGCTGACAGCCACTGTAAGACATTATCTTCTTCTAGACATGTCTTCATTTCTAAGTTGTTGAAAATGGGGGGAGAGATTACATGTATTAGTTTTTCAGAAATTTCTTTTCTCATAGGTCTGAACACCAAAAGTCCCAAAAGTCAGCAGAACCACGCTCCCTCTGAAGGTCTAGGGAAGCATGCCTCCTTTCCTTTCTCGCAGCTTCTGGTGATTGTTTGCCATGCTTGGCATTCCTTGGCTTGTTGACACATCATTCCCATCTCTGCCTCCATCATCTTATGGAGCTCTCCCTATGTGTCTCACTGTGTCTTTGCATGGCCTTCTTATAAAGACACTAATCATTAGATTTAGGGCCCGCACTCATCCAGTATGACATCATATTAACTAATTACATCTGCAAAGGACCTATTTCCAAATAAAGTCACATTCTGAGGTTACAGGTTGATATGAACTTTTGGGGGACACTATTCAACCCTGAACAGTATACTTACACTTGATGAAACACAATCATTGCTATTAATACTAATATGGACCTATCTCATTTCATAACCACATCACCATACGAAGTAGATAATTCCACCATCACAATTTTGCATGCCAGGAAAAAAATAAAAGAAGATTGAAGAGGTTAAATAACTTGTCCAGAGTCACACTATTAATCATTGGCAAACCTTGGACTCAAACATACATTTGTTTGGCAGAGCAGTCCATGCACTGTGGTTTCTTCTCCACTCTGCCACACGAAGAGTGAGAATGGTATTCCCTATTTTCCACCTGCCCCACCAGCTCCATGCTTCCATGACCCCCTGTGTGCTCCTGAAGCTGCACTCTACAGGCTGCATCACCTGGGAAGCTTTATACTCACTTCCAGTTTTGTTCAGTCAATGGGAAGCATTGGCAGACGATAGGAGGGTGGTAGCAAAGGCTGGCAGGGGAGTTATTCCCCAGCTCCTGCTGTGCAGGGCCATGTGTTGGCAATGGCTTTGTATGTCTACTTAAGACTTCGTATGTCTCCCATTGGGTGGCCCATCTCCAGATGCTACTGTTCCAGTTGGGTTGCAATAATTCCTCCGTCTTCTTTCCCTTTCAGGCATACAGTGGTCCTTGGGTACTTTACCATCCCTAGTGGGCTCCCTTACCCTCCCTGTCCATAGCCTTGTAAATAGTTATTTGGTTAATCTTTTTCAATCACCTATCAAGAGTGCCATCTTTTCTTACAGAGAAACCAAACTCGATCTGGTTTTACAAGCTGGCAGGATATGCCATGAGTTTTTAGCTGTGGAGCCCCTTCCAATCTTACTGGTCAAGAAAGAAAAGAAATCAAACGATTTTGGGGGAAGACTGGAAGGTAGAAATACTAAAGCAAAAATGGATTGCCTAAGGAGTAATGATCAGAGCAACAGGTAAGAGATTGAGCCTAAGTTTCAAAGATATGATATTTAAGAATGTTTTATTTTAGAACAGTAGTTGCCCATCTTTTACTACATGTGACTCCTATACCACAAAGCTTAAGATTTTGAAGATTGCATTTCAAGGATGATTATAACATAATTAATTTTCCTTTCTCTTAGCCAATCAATAATACTGAACTCAGTTTTTATGATGCACAGAAAAGCAAAACATAAAAAATGTTTTAAAGCACACTATAGCATAGTGGAAAGAAAAGAGCTGATAGCAACCCCCCACTCTTCCCACCCCTGTAATAAATGTGTCTTAATGGACTTTGGGGTGTCTGCTGGTCTCTGACTGGGAACCACTTATTTAGACAACTACAGAAGTTTTGAATGTGTGGACAGATACACTTACACAATACTAGGAGTTCGTTTTTAAATTACACTCTGTTTATCAGTGTCATCTTTCCAGGGTGTATCAAAACTGCCCTCAGGAAGAGACAGAAACGGGACTTAGATGTTTTCAGTACTCAGCCTTTCTGTGAAGTTATTGACTCACTTCAGCACTGGAACAAAGACAATCACTTAAACCAATGCCAATTACATATTTGAACAAATGCTCTGTCTCAAGTAGATAACATGACTCCGTGGACAGTGAGATGAAACATCAATTCCCCCCCAAAATAATAATTTTATTGCTGCACTTTCAAGAGAGTAATTTAGAAAGNCGGCGGCGCTCCTGCCGAGGGTTCGGATCCCACATACAGACCGGTTCCCTCTCACTGGCTGCGATCCAGTGCTTGAAGAGGTAAAATAACTTGTCCGGAGTCACACCGTTAATCATTGGCAAACCTTGGACTCAAACATACATTTGTTTGGCAGAGCAGTTCATGCACTGTGGTTTCTTCTCCACTCTGCCACACGAAGAGTGAGAATGGTATTCCCTATTTTCCACCCTGCCCCACCAGCTCCATGCTTCCATGACCCCCTGTGTGCTCCTGAAGCTGTGCTACAGGCTGCATCACCTGGGAAGCTTTATACTCACTTCCAGTTTGGTTCAGTCAGTGGGTAGCATCGGTAGATGATAGGAGGGTGGTAGCAAAGGCTGGCAGGGGAGTTATTCCCCAGCTCCTGCTGTGCAGGGCCATGTGTTGGCAATGGCTTTGTATGTCTACTTAAGACTTTGTATGTCTCCCATTGGGTGGCCCATCTCCAGATGCTACTGTTCCAGTTGGGTTGCAATAATTCCTCCGTCTTCTTTCCCTTTCAGGCATACAGTGGTCCTTGGGTACTTTAACATCCCTAGTGGGCTCCCTTACCCTGTCCATAGCCTTGTAAATAGTTATTTGGTTAATCTTTTTCAATCACCTATCAAGAGTGCCATCTTTTCTTACAGAGAAACCAAACTCGATCTGGTTTTACAAGCTGGCAGGATATGCCATGAGCTCTTTTAGCTGTGGAGCCCCTTCCAATCTTACTGGTCAAGAAAGAAAAGAAATCAAACGATTTTGGGGGAAGACTGGAAGGTAGAAATACTAAGGCAAAAGTGGATTGCCTAAGGAGTAGTGGTCAGAGCAACAGGTAAGAGATTGAGCCTAAGTTTCAAAGATATGATATTTAAGAATGTTTTATTTTAGAACAGTAGTTGCCCATCTTTTACTACATGTGACTCCTATACCACAAAGCTTAAGATTTTGAAGATTGCATTTCAAGGATGATTATAACATAATTAATTTTCCTTTCTCTTAGCCAATCAATAATACTGAACTCAGTTTTTATGATGCACAGAAAAGCAAAACATAAAAAATGTTTTAAAGCACACTATAGCATAGTGGAAAGAAAAGAGCTGATAGCAACCCCCCACTCTTCCCACCCCTGTAATAAATGTGTCTTAATGGACTTTGGGGTGTCTGCTGGTCTCTGACTGGGAACCACTTATTTAGACAACTACAGAAGTTTTGAATGTGTGGACAGATACACTTACACAATACTAGGAGTTCGTTTTTAAATTACACTCTGTTTATCAGTGTCATCTTTCCAGGGTGTATCAAAACTGCCCTCAGGAAGAGACAGAAACGGGACTTAGATGTTTTCAGTACTCAGCCTTTCTGTGAAGTTATTGACTCACTTCAGCACTGGAACAAAGACAATCACTTAAACCAATGCCAATTACATATTTGAACAAATGCTCTGTCTCAAGTAGATAACATGACTCCGTGGACAGTGAGATGAAACATCAATTCCCCCCCAAAATAATAATTTTATTGCTGCACTTTCAAGAGAGTAATTTAGAAAGCTCCTCCAATGCAGCTTTTATTTCCTAAATTATCTTAACAGTTTACTCTAAAGTTGTTCTTAGGGCACATTGCTTTCCTTGCTGATTCTCTTAGCAGTATTGCTAGAACATATTTAAATTTTAGAGAATAGATTCAAGGGAAATTCAACTTCTGTTGCTTCCATTTAGGTAAAATTTTATTTTGACTTTCAGCTTGCAAGATGTTAAAGTAATTAGATGTCCCTTGCCACTAATGTATGAGTTTCATATATCTGTTTAAAACATTCATTGTGGAATACAATGAGAATAAAATAGGTTATATAAAAACAGATTAAAAAAACACTATTTGCAGGCATTAGGCAAGTATCTAAATTCACTGATATAGTTTCTCAGGAGGGGTATAAGTTAAATTCCTAGAATTGTTAATTTTCCTAAATGATTTGAACTCTGTGAAATAGGCAGGGAAACTTTCTACAGCACTGGAACAAAGACAATCACTTAAACCAATGCCAATTACATATTTGAACAAATGCTCTGTCTCGAGTAGATAACATCACTCCGTGGACAGTGAGATGAAATATCAATTCCCCCCCAAAATAATAATTTTATTGCTGCACTTTCAAGAGAGTAATTTAGAAAGCTCCTCCAATGCAGCTTTTATTTCCTAAATTATCTTAACAGTTTACTCTAAAGTTGTTCTTAGGGCACATTGCTTTCCTTGCTGATTCTCTTAGCAGTATTGCTAGAACATATTTAAATTTTAGAGAATAGATTCAAGGGAAATTCAACTTCTGTTGCTTCCATTTAGGTAAAATTTTATTTTGACTTTCAGCTTGCAAGATGTTAAATTAATTAGATGTCCCTTGCCACTAATGTATGAGTTTCATATATCTGTTTAAAACATTCATTGTGGAATACAATGAGAATAAAATAGGTTATATAAAAACAGATTAAAAAAACACTATTTGCAGGCATTAGGCAAGTATCTAAATTCACTGATATAGTTTCTCAGGAGGGGTATAAGTTAAATTCCTAGAATTGTTAATTTTCCTAAATGATTTGAACTCTGTGAAATAGGCAGGGAAACTTTCTACAATGCTTCATCATTTGGCCAAGTGTCTAGTCCTAATTTTTATATGGGATAGTCCAGTGTAGAATACTGGACATGAAAATGTATCTATTGTAATGTGATACAATGTCTGTCACAGGTTTGCATGGCTTTCTGTACTAGGGTTCCTTATAACCCAGAGATCATATCAAGCTCTCTCAAGGACCTTTCTTCCTGTGTTTGTCATTGGTTAATTCTGCTTAGCTTCTGTGATGACCTGCATACGTCAACTTCTCCATAAAGATGAGAGCCTGCTTCTTCAATTTGATCCTACATTGGGTCTTTTATCAAGTACTGGGTTTTCTCACCATAAGCAGCCTACATCTTCCCTGAAATTCTGGTTAAAAAGATACACTAAACAATAGGGCATACTCCAATTTATTTATTGAACCAATGAGCATTTATCTATTAATTTAGTTATTTCTTCTATCACTGAGTAGGAGTCTATAAAGGATAGATATCAGAAAAGAAGGAAACATATGGCATCAGCCACTTAGGACCTGGGGCCCTGGTTCATATTCTTTCTCTATTTATGACTCTTGCCTATTACTCATGGTAGCTATAGCCATTTCTAGAACAATAAAGTATCAGGATGAAGTAGGCTGACACAATCAAGTGTGTGTATTTTTTTTTTTCCCTCCAGGGCGAAGCAGAGATAGCCTGAAGCTGAAAAAATAGAGCAATCATATACTTCTCGTATTTCAGCCTAAATGTGAATTTCAGGGACATTCATCTTTGAAATTTTTCTCTCTGTACCTTCCTTGGCCTGCTTCAGCACCACCCTCTGCTGCGTTTCTGCTGGTGCTAGTGTACTGACTACAAAAGAAATGGCTGTCTTTCTCACCCAACACTTTGGAACATAAGAAATGTGTCACAGTAAACAAAATATAAGCAGAAGATAACAACTTGCTAAGATTCTTTGTTTTTTAATGTTTACTTGGCAACCACAGCATGCAAAATTGCAAATAAAATCTATGCCGAATGAGGTTTTACACTTCTGGGGAGATGATTGCTCTCCATTGCATAGGCAACTTACACTGTTCATAAAAAATTGTACCTTCAGTGAGGAACAATACATCTTCATTGGAGCATTCAATGCTGAGTGACATAAAATATCGACAATAGACTTGCTATAGCACCAAGAGTGGAATAGAGTTAGACCGTAGTCTCTTGTCAAGAACTCTTGGGGCCAGGTATCAGAATTCAGTTTGTTTTGTTTTTTGTTTTTGTTGTCATTTTGGAATTTTAAAAATATATGTTTCCTATGTAGCATATTACATAACTCAACAGGGACTGGGGCAAAAGCCCACGAATAAACACATTACTATTTCTGCAGTTTTATATATGAATATTCGCACTGGGTAGGATAAACCAGGTCTATAAATAGCTTCACATTGGTTCTGTCAGTTTTGCTCCAAAATTAGTTTTTTAAAAAAAGATAAATCCTTTTTCAAAGATTAGTGGATTTTGGAATTGTGGGTGAGGAGGGATTTTGGATTTGTGATATCGGTAGCAGCAGCAGATGTTATGTAGCAACAGTAGATGTCATTTTTATTTTTGAGCTTCTACTCCATGCCAGGCAATACGATAAATTCTGTATGCACAACAATAATTCCTATAAAACATGGCAAGATTGGTTTGTCTATTTTACAATCAAGAAAACTGAGAATCAGACAGGTCATTTACCCAAAGTTAGCTAAACTGTGATATATTCTGTATGCACAACAATAATTCCTATAAAACATGGCAAGATTGGTTTGCCTATTTTACAATCAAGAAAACTGAGAATCAGACAGGTCATTTACCCAAAGTTAGCTAAACTGTGATTCAGATTGAACCTGGTTCCTCATTATAGGTCCTCTCATTACTACAGTAATTTATATACCTTGGTTACTATCGTGTCCTCACAGACATAACCATTACATACACTGAACATGTGACAGAGAGCCCCAGAGGGCAGGCTTGTATTCTTTCCACAAAATTCCCCAAGAACACTACATGAAACATCATAGTCACTCATATTTATTAAATAAGTGAATTAATTTGTTAACATTATTTCATAATTTAATATTAAATCATGATGCTACTTTAAGTGATTTTCATTCATTAGTGTGCTGATCATGAATATTACCCATCTGGGCAGACAAAGCCCCTTCCCCAGGTCCCATGCCTCAAAGGACCTCACACTTGAGAGTCCCTGCCTCTGTGCTTTCTGAGTCTCACTCACTGTCCTGGGAATAGCCTGGGCAACCAGCTATGAGGTGGCTCTAACACTTACCCAATTTTAAATTATTTTTATCCTAAGTCATTCTGTTTGTTTTGGTTATGAACACTTGGTCCAAGACAAGAATTGTGAGAAACACCGAGGTGCAAAAATAAGTTAACGAAAACTATTGAAAGAAAAACCCTTTTGCAATTGTGCTTCGAGATGATCTTCGTCATGTCTGTATTCAAATGACTGAATTCTTATCTAGCAAAGCAAGACGTTGCTAGTATTTTACTTTTTTAAAAAGAGAAAAATGCTGACAATATAGCTTTTCAATCCTCAGAATGAAGACTAACCACATCTGAAATGAATTGGTAAAGCCCATGCAAAACAGAGGTCTTTCTCTCTGGTTGCATGACTTAAAAACAAAAACACAAATAAAACTAATCTGATTGGTATTTAGAAAGAAAAATAGAAGCATTCCAAGTAAAGGTAATAAAGCAGATTTTTATTTTTAATGCTATAATAAGTATTTAACTTAAAACCTGTATATTAATACATCTTTGTCACAAAACTCAAGTCTAATGTAATGTCATCATACAATATTATTTGTTGACAAACCATGCTTTATTTCACACATTTAAAATAAA
>NW_007730274.1:186173-186659 GCF_000696425.1 Galeopterus variegatus | reverse complement strand
AAAAAACCCACTGTTTGAATATATTGCACTTATTTATTATGATTTCTATTGTTTCTAAATATATATGGAAGAAGTGGATGCCGTTTTTGATGGGTGCCACTTAAGGGGACACCAAAAAATGACACTAATATATTTTCCCCATGCAAATACCAACTAAACACTTACACCTCTTTAAAACGATGCCAGAGAGACCTCCTCACCATTCTTGGAAGGGCAAAAGCTCAGTGGAGCTGACGATACCAGCCATGCTCTGCAACATGCAAGGCAGAGTATCTCCAGGGTGGAATATGGGCAACCATCTTCTGTACCTGAAGCTTGAGAACTGATTCTGCCTCTTAGTTTTTGTGTTGTTGAAAGCCCTCTGGTTAGTCTCCTTATCTAAGGATAATAATTTATCCCTTGAAGGATTTTTATGAGCAATAAACAAGATAATGTATTTTAGGCTCCCAGCACACTTTCTGGCACCAGGAGTATGTTAATAAATGC
>NW_007730274.1:178058-185541 GCF_000696425.1 Galeopterus variegatus | reverse complement strand
TAGTCTCCTTATCTAAGGATAATAATTTATCCCTTGAAGGATTTTTATGAGCAATAAATAAGATAATGTATTTTAGGCTCCCAGCACACTTTCTGGCACCAGGAGTATGTTAATAAATGCTAAATATTACTACTATTTAATATATTATTCGAATTATTAGTATTTTTGTTGTTCCTCTCTGCCTTCTCAAAGTAATCTGCCCTCCTTAACTCTGACACTCCCTATCTTTCAGATTTGAGGAATAAGCTTGGTTCTGGCCCCATCTCAAGAGGGAGATTTTAAATCCTCTTTAAGGCACAAGAACTGATCTTCTGTTGATGTTACCTGCTTCCAGCCCCCAAAAACAGCTTGCTCAGGACTCCACCCATTTTACACTTCCGTTCTCTCTCTGGGCCAGAGAGTTGTTTATTATCTTTCCAAGTCTCCCTGAGTGTTTTTCATATCTCTTTATATTTGTCTATTCGTTCTGTGTTTAGAGCAGAAAGTCACATCAAATTGTGAAACTTACTTTACCAACTTGACTTGAAGTCAATTTTTTTTAATATGCTACACAGTTATCAGAACAGAAAAATGTTGAAAAAAACAAGCCCTTATGAGAATTTTTCTAAAAAAATAGCTGCAGGAGAACACATTCAGCCAATTCCTAACTTTTACCATCTAACAGTCTGTGCTGATTTTGCCTGTCTGTTCAGTTTGTAAGTAATGTTATTTATCTGTCCATTCATTTATTCATGAAAAAAGTAATTACTGAGAACCTATTACATGTGCTTGGCTAGGTGTTTGTGATGTAGCAGTGAACAAAGGGACGCTGGCCCTGCCCTCAAATAGAATAGATGCATGGCTAACCAGGAGTCATGCCACCAACAAAGCATATGGTGATTATATCAATGATAGTATTGAAACAATAACTAACACATATTTTAGCTATTACATTTCAGGCTCATTATACACACACACACACACACACACACACACACTCACTCACATTTAGGCACATACTTCATTTATGCAACAACCTCATGATTAAAGTACTATTAATATCCCCATTCTGCAGATTAAGAATCTGAGGGAGAGAAGTTACTTGTCTAAGGTCACACAGCTAATAAACGTCAGAGCTAGGATATGATCCCAGACAGACAGGCTTCCGATTCTTTAGTCCTAACCATGACTCTCTGCCTCTGCGTGCAGGAGTATTCAGTTCTAAACAAACAGAGTCTGGCTCTGCTCTGTGCCAGGAAGCATGCCGGGTGTAGGTCATTCATATGATATTGAGCTTGCCCTCCAGGAGCTACTTTTAGATCTACTGCCTGTTCCTCTGAATTAGTTTTCTATTGTTTCTGTACAGATTAACACAATTTAGCGGTTTAAAACAACACAAATGTGTTCTGTTACAGTTCTGGAGGTCAGAAGTCCAGGAGGCTTGGCTGGTTTCTATGTTTCTCACCTCTCAAGGTGGCAGAAGCCTGGGAAGAATCTGCTTTCAAGCACATTCCAATTGTTGGCATAATCCAGTTTCATGCGTGTAGGACTGAGACCCCCATTTCCTCGCTGGCTGTGGGTTGGGGACTTTCCTCTGCTGCTAGAGGCTGCCCACATTCCCTGGCTCCTGCACCTTCCTTCATCTTCAAGTCAATAAGTGGGTCACTTTGTTCTCATGTTTCAAACCTCTCCCTATGTGTCATCTCTCCTCTGCCTCTCTCTTCCACCATATCTCTTCAGTTCTTCTTCCCTTCTCCTTGATGATTACATTGGGCAACCTAGGTAGTCCAGGATAGTCCTCCTATTTTAAAGTCAATTGGTTAGAGATTAGTAACCTAATTTCCACCCACAAACCCTCTTTATAATATTAGATCAGTACTTGATTGCAACATCAGGGGACAGCATTTTAGGAGGACATCTATAAAATCCTGCCTACCACGCCCTCCCTCTGAGATCTGTCAGTGTATCCAATATACCCTCTGACCATACTGCCTGGCTTCTAGCAAACGTGAACATTCTGCAGGGACAGACAAGAGGAGATTAGTTGGGTCCACCTGCAGAGCATGAAGTACTGAATACACAGGGCAACACTGCAGGTAACCGAATAAGAACAAAGGGTTAGAGATGCCCTGAGAGATGGGGAAGCACCATCAGAATAACTGAGGTAGAATTTGGGGAGCTGAGAGAACACAGCAACTTTTAAAGCAGAGAGGTCAAAGACACCACTAAATAGAATTCGCCATTTTGCCCAGAATCATGATCAAAGCCCTTCTATCAACCACCCACAGACTTTCTGAGGAAATCGAGCAGTAGGACATTTTCCCTGCTGCATTTCATGCAACTGTTCATCAGAATTTTTAAAGATTAAAGAGTGTACACACAGATTGTAGTTTATTCTTATTCAGTCAATATTTTAGTGTAGGTAAATAATGAAGGGATGAATTGATAATCAAGGACTGAGAGAGAGAGAACATTCCTTTCTCCAAGAGCTTTTACTATTTCCCTTCCAGGGCCAGGAAAGACCCTGAACTGTGTTCCGTGACACTATGTACTGCCATTACCAAAACACTTTGTTTTTGTCTTATCAATTGCTGAACACCCCCCTTCTCTGCCAGGTGATCAGATCTATGAAATGATGATTACTCATCTTGCCTACTTCTGTACATGCAGCATGCTGTCCCATACATAATCAACTATCATCAAATATTTGACAAATCAGTTAACTTCCGAAGCATGTCTCATAAAACAAAACTCCAACAAAATGCCCCAGTCTTCTTCACCATCCTGAGTTTCCTCTGACTTCCCCATCAAGGACACCTAAAGCTATTGGAGTTTGTAGACTATGTCTGAACTCTCAGGAGTGAATTCCTAATGTTCTGGATTAAGTGGTTGTGCCCCACTCTTAAATTTATATGTTGAAATTTTGACCCCCAATGTGATGGTATTAGGAGATGGGACCTTTGGTAGGTAATTACATCATGAGGATGGAACCCTCATCATGAGCTTAGTGCCCTTAAAAAGAGAAACAAGAGAGCATGCTTCTTGTCTCTCTGCTCTCTGCCATGTGAGGACACAATGAGAAGACGGTCATATGCAAGCCAGGCAGCAGGCTGTCACCAGACACTGGATCTGCCAGCAAATTTTTCTCAGACTTCTCAGTCTCCAGAACTGTCTGTTGACCTTCCTCATTCTTAGAGTCAGGAAGTGACAAGTATCCTCCTACTTTGACAAGAAAAGAAGTGTCAGAGGAACTTAAATAAAGACTAGTGGTTGCAATAGAAACTCGGGACCTATAAAAAACACTTATTTGGCTAGAATAGTTTTATTTTGTTTTGCTTTGCTTTAACTTGACTGACTTTGGATTGCAATGCATTTTCTAATTTGACTCACTCCCCAGCACTCCCTATTATTTAGAGCAACCCAGTCTCACTTCTTAAATGTCTGGTCACTATGGGCATTTGTGTTTCTTTCTACATAGATGCACACCCATCTTCCCCAGTGAATAGAAATACACCAACCAAGTTCACATGAGAAAGAGGGGTCTCTACTTTCCCTAGCTTTGACCTGCCCCCCACTGGCTGTCCTAACCCATGAGATACCTTTGTGTCGATAACAGTACCCAGAGGCATGTCCCAGCTTGTCTTTCTGCTCAGTAGTTTTCACTTTCCTTTTGGCTTCCACCCTGTTCATTGTTTTGAGCACTAACTTTTGATACTTAGCCTTCACCTTCCCCACTGCCACAACAACTTGCTGGGACACTAGTTTTACCTGATCCAACAAATTGCTGGGGCATAAAAAGCAGTTTGACATCCCCACTCCACCATCCTGAGAAGGCTGAGACTTTTGGTTTGATGCTATTTGCATCCCCTGAGCTAGAAGAAAAGAGTGGAACAGAAGAGATCTGCCATTTATTGCTCATTTTAACCCATACCTCTGTGGTCCTGTCCATGTTCCATTTTAACCATCCTCACGATAATCATCTGGAGTACACCCCTCTCCCTAAGCGCAATGACTGTACATCCTAGTTGAATCGGGCCATCTGTATTTATGCCTCTTGTCCAGTGTAATTATTAACAGCACTCCTTTTATTCTCAACTATCCCTATTTGGGTAATAAATTATATGATGACAACTACCCATTAGTNAAGCATGTCTCATAAAACAAAACTCCAACAAAATGCCCCAGTCTTCTTCACCATCCTGAGTCTTCCTCTGACTTCCCCATCAAGGACACCTAAAGCTATTGGAGTTTGTAGACTATGTCTGAACTCTCAGGAGTGAATTCCTAATGCTCTGGATTAAGTGTTTGTGTCCCACTCTTAAATTTATATGTTGAAATTTTGACCCCCAATGTGATGGTATTAGGAGATGGGACCTTTGGTAGGTAATTACATCATGAGGATGGAACCCTCATCATGAGCTTAGTGCCCTTAAAAAGAGAAACAAGAGAGCATGCTTCTTGTCTCTCTGCTCTCTGCCATGTGAGGACACAATGAGAAGACGGTCATATGCAAGCCAGGCAGCAGGCTGTCACCAGACACTGGATCTGCCAGCAAATTTTTCTCAGACTTCTCAGTCTCCAGAACTGTCTGTTGACCATCCTCATTCTTAGAGTCAGGAAGTGACAAGTATCCTACTTTGACAAGAAAAGAAGTGTCAGAGGAACTTAAATAAAGACTAGTGGTTGCAACAGAAACTCGGGACCTATAAAAAACACTTGTTTGGCTAGAATAGTTTTGTTTTGTTTTGCTTTGCTTTAACTTGACTGACTTTGGATTGCAATGCATTTTTTAATTTGACTCACTCCCCAGCACTCCCTATTATTTAGAGCAACCCAGTCTCACTTCTTAAATGTCTGGTCACTATGGGAGTTGGGTTTCTTTCTACATAGCTGCACACCCATCTTCCCCAGTGAATAGAAATACACCAACCAAGTTCACATGAGAAAGAGGGGTCTCTACTTTCCCTAGCTTTGACCTGCCCCCCACTGGCTGTCCTAACCCATGAGATACCTTTGTGTCGATAACAGTACCCAGAGGCATGTCCCAGCTTGTCTTTCTGCTCAGTAGTTTTCACTTTCCTTTTGGCTTCCACCCTGTTCATTGTTTTGAGCACTAATTTTTGATACTTAGCCTTCACCTTCCCCACTGCCACGACAACTTGCTGGGACACTAGTTTTACCTGATCTAACAAATTGCTGGGGCATAAAAAGCAGTTTGACATCCCCACTCCACCATCCTGAGAAGGCTGAGACTTTTGGTTTGATGCTATTTGCATCCCCTGAGCTAGAAGAAAAGAGTGGAACAGAAGAGATCTGCCATTTATTGCTCACTTTAACCCATACCTCTGTGGTCCTGTCCATGTTCCATTTTAACCATCCTCACGATAATCATCTGGAGTACACCCCTCTCCATAAGCGCAATGACTGTACATCCTAGTTGAATCGGGCCATCTGTATTTATGCCTCTTGTCCAGTGTAATTATTAACAGCACTCCTTTTATTCTCAACTATCCCTATTTGGGTAATAAATTATATGATGACAACTACCCATTAGTCAAGTCAGAGCAATGTCCCATGAAAAATGCCAGAATGCCAAGCCCCCACTTGCTTGCTGTGATTTGCAGTATCATACTGTGAGAAAGAAAAAGGAATTACCTGTTTCTCAATCTTGCCTCTTGTCTACCCCAACTTATTTTTTTTTCTCCTTTATGAAACTCTCCGACATAGCCCCCTCCCTCCTCACCCACTCCTCATAGGCCGTTTGTTCCTCTATAATTTCTCCCATTGTATCTTGATGGCCTTTCCATTTTCGGACTCTTAAATTCACCTGCCACACACATATTGATATTTCATTATTTTCCCTACACTTCGGGATTATGGGTTTCTATTTCATCTTGGTTTTAAATTAATATACCCTTCAGAAGGCTTCAGGGAAGCCGAACTCCTGTTAACACTCATTCTAAGTCCATTAGAGCTTATTTACTGACCCCTCGTGTTGTTCTAACTCTCCTTCTCACGCTTATTTTATCCTTTGTCTGGTTCCATTCCTTCTCCATTCCTAGGCTGATAAACTCCATTATTTTGTGATCAATCAACTTGAATTACCTCAGCTTTTAGTGTCAGACTTGGAATAGTCACACCCCACATCTCTTGTCTGTTTTGTACAAATTTTTGCCTTTGACTGAGTTTGTGATTATTTCATGTACTTCTAATTTGGTTCACGTTTATATCTAAAGGATACCTACGTAATGCTTTAATTTTGGTAAATATGCCTATGACGTCCTGGACATTGTGTTGGAGCAGGAGAGAATCATCAATAGATTGTTATGCCTTAAACAGAATTCTGTGATGCGGGCAGGGGCAGGAGGGATCCACTTCAGGCAAGCCCAGTCTTAAGTCCCTGTGGTGGGCAGGTATATGTCTTCCAGGGGAACAAAAGTCACCACAGTTTCCTGGGCACATAGAATGTCCCTCCACCTTTCCCTAGTTCCCACAGTAAACAATCCAATGGCCAGTCAGGGAAACCTATTTCTGAGACTATCAGTATGGTGTGTCACTGGTGTTTGAACAGTTGTGCTGACAAATTATCACTTCCCGCCCTGTGTGGCTCTCCTGAGGTTGCAGACATGTACTCTTCACTACACGGGTCCCTCTCCAAGGGACTACGAACCATCAAGGCAGGAGCAGCCACCTCTAAAACACAGGCTTCTTTTCATGCCCAATGCTCAGGTCACCAGCTTTATCTTAGTCCATTTCCCATACAGATTAAAATCCAGAAGTGTCTGGGGGGAAAGAAAACATGTTTGAGAACCAGTGTTCTATAGTAGGTGTTTTCATTTATTATATGTGTGTGTGTGTGTATTTGTTTAAACATCCAACACTCACCCACATTCTGTTCATACCTATTAGAACTGAAATAGGCACAAAAATTGCTACAGGTAATTCCAACAGAGAGGATTAAATACAGGAATTGGTCATAGCTATGAACTGGAAGCGAAAAACTGGAAAAAGCATTCCTGAGAGCCCAGGACGGATTTCCACCAAGAGGCTTTCTTCAGGAGGATATTAGCTGCCTGACTGTGCTACCAGGAGCCTGTGAAGCCAGACCCTGTTACTGTCACCCTCTTCATGGCTGCTGTCACTATTACTGCTATGGGAGACACAGGCAGCCCCAGAAGGAAGAAAGTGGCTACTCTCCCTGTCTGTTCTGCTCCCTCTGCTGCAGAGTCCCTGCTGGTAGAACCTATCCTGAAGCCAGTTGGCAAAGGGTCTGGGAAATTTAATATGTGGAGCTCCATGCCCTTGTAATGTAGAGCCGCTATGGTTTGAATGTTCGTCCCCTCCAAAACATGTTGAAGTTTAATTGCCATTGTAACAGTATTAAGAAGAGGGACCTTTAAGAGGTGATTAGGCCATGAAGAGTCTATCCTCATAAATGAGTTTTGATGACATTTTTGTTGTAAAAAGGGTGAGTTTGGCCTCTCTCTCTCTCTCTCTCTCTCTC
>NW_007730274.1:175280-176818 GCF_000696425.1 Galeopterus variegatus | reverse complement strand
AATGTAGAGCCGCTATGGTTTGAATGTTCGTCCCCTCCAAAACATGTTGAAGTTTAATTGCCATTGTAACAGTATTAAGAAGAGGGACCTTTAAGAGGTGATTAGGCCATGAAGAGTCTATCCTCATAAATGAGTTTTGATGACATTTTTGTTGTAAAAAGGGTGAGTTTGGCCTCTCTCTCTCTCTCTCTCTCTCTCTCTCTCTCTCTCTCACACACACACACACACACACACGCACACACACCCCTTCTCACCTTCCACCATGGGATGACATAGCAAGAAAGTCCTTGCCAGATGCCAGCATCTTGATCCTGGACTTCCCAGCCTCCAGAACTCTAAAAATTAAGTTTCAGTTTTTCACAAATTACCTAGTCTGTGGTATTTTGTTACAGCAGCACAAAACAAAGACAAGAACATAGCTCAGAAGGGCCCAAATGAAGCTATAAATGAACAGTCAGTGACCCAGACAGACTCTGTCTCCATTCCTAATCCCTTTGATTAAGAAATCTGCAGTGGAATCCTGCATATGATATCAGTGAAAGCAAAATGCCTCGGCAGAGTGGGTTTGGGGGATCTGGAGCTGCACCCACTCAGTCTCCCTCTCCCATTCTGTTATGGTCCTGCAGGCAACTATTTCAGCCCCATGGTCAGCAGAGCCAAGTTTGAATATCAACCTCTAACCCTTCTGTTTTTCTCAAGCCATGAGCAGAGGATTTAAGAGTTGGCTCTCTAATGGCAAAGAAGAGCTGTGGCCAATTTTTCTCTTATAAATGAAGGTTTGATATAAAGATAAAGGGGATTAGGAAAAGCTTCTCACATGGTGCCTGGCATGTCACAGACACGAGAGAAATATATTTTGAGTAAAATGCAAGTCGCTGTTGCTTTCTAAGATATGTAGTCACTCTAAGTCTCAGATATTCTAATAAAATTGGAAAGCACAGCTGTCCTCAGGGAGAATTGGAACAACAGCTTGGTGTGGTTTGCTGTGCAGGTTGGGCCCGAGAGCCCCTTCCTTTCTCAAAGGGAGGCTGTGCAGGGGTTGGGTTGCTCCCATACTGTCCCGACCCGCGGGATATTCAACGCAGACCTTGGAGGGGGGAGTGGGAATTGGATGGGACAAGAGACACGAGAAATTGAGACAAGACAGTATNTATCCAATGACTCAGGCAATGACCTCAGAGTAAATCAGTAAAGCTCAAGATTAAGTGACTCAGTCTTACTTGTGGTGCATGCTCAAAGCTGTAGCAACCTTGTGCAGAAAGATCCACTTGGGTCAATTTTCATCAGAGAGCAGAAACGTGGCAAGTGTTTAAATCTGTACAGACTCCTCTCTATGTAAGGATGGGCAATTTACAGGTGATTAACCTGGTGACACGGCAAGAGTTTGTGATCATCGCCTCAAACCACAGTTCAAATCATTTCTTTTTTGTGATTTTATGGAGTTGTAAAAGTGTCCCTCCCCTGTGTTCCTGTAGCGCCTGTGCCACACTTTTATATATCGTGCTGAAAGTATCTCTTGGTGCCTTTCTCTCCAACTA
>NW_007730274.1:173813-174865 GCF_000696425.1 Galeopterus variegatus | reverse complement strand
CCTGTGCCACACTTTTATATATCGTGCTGAAAGTATCTCTTGGTGCCTTTCTCTCCAACTAGGCCACCGATTGAGAGAGGGACGGAGGCATCATATTCAATTATGTAGCCCTGGGTCCTAGACACTGTCTGGCTGGCTTCTCTTTAACCAAAATCAGCTTCTGGCTTTATATGTTAGTTGTCCCCCAATGACAATTTTCCGCTTTCTCCATAGTAATAGAATAGCAGCAGAGCACATTACTGCCCAAAGAAAGACTGAATTTCCCAGCTTTTCTTTCATCTAACTGCAGTCATGAGACAAAGGCAATGCCCCTGCATTGCAAGTCGAAGTGATGTAGACAATTCTAGGGTCTTCTTTTTAAAGGGATTGTGTGTAAGCTCCCCTGCTTGTTGCCTTCATTATTACTGCTGGGACCTGGTGACAGCAGGAGCTACCAACTCGAACTCCCCACTGTACGGAAGCCATGTGTCAGGAAGGGTAAAGCTGCTTACCAGCCCTGCACTGCCCCCTCTTCTGACTGCCACATGAAGGAGAAGTAAATCCCAATAGGGGTTTTTTTTGGGGGGGTGGCAGGCTGGTAAAGGGATCTGAACCCCTTGACGTTGGTGTTCTCAACACCAGATTCTCCCAAGTGAGCTCACTAGCCAGCCCCAAATTCCTTTTGAAGCCACCATATTAGATCTCCTCTTTGTTTTACATGTTAGCTAATACAACATTCTTGTTTTAAATTTTAAATAAAGAGAGTATCGGGGGCCAACAGGAAACAAATGACACACACAAAAAGTAGGCTAATCAGGGAAGTTTCGTATACAAAGTGATTGCAGGAGAACCAAAAAGGTAGTGCAGTACTTCAGGACTAATAGTGTCTGAGCTGTTACCCCTGCTGGGTCCTAAGAACTGAGTTAAGAGAGCAGTTACCCAAACCCTGAGGGAAATCTGGCTGTGAAGTGTTGGTGTATTAGTCCATTTCTGTTGCTTATAATATAAATATCTGAACCAGGGTAATTTGTAAAGAAACAGTATTTATTGATTACAGTTTTGGAGGCTGGGAA
>NW_007730274.1:158095-173535 GCF_000696425.1 Galeopterus variegatus | reverse complement strand
CTGAACCAGGGTAATTTGTAAAGAAACAGTATTTATTGATTACAGTTTTGGAGGCTGGGAAGTGCAAAGTCCAGGGAATGGACACATCTCATGACAGCTCTGGTGGTGGGTAGTGACTCTTCACAACAAAGCAGGGTGTCACGTGGCAGATGGCAGAAGCAGAGAGAGAGAGAACTTCTCATGAGCTCTCTTTTTAAAGCCCTCAGAACCATGCCAATGACCACCATTAAACCATCAGATAGATTAACCCATTTACTGGGGCATGGTCCTCACAATCTAATCACCTCTTCAAGGCCCTACCTTTCAACTACCACAATAGGATTTCCTACCCTCTTAACACTGTCAGTGAGGATTAAACTAATACATAAAATTTGGGGGACACAATTTAATCACTGAATAATTAGAAACTAAGCAGGGTTCATTTCCTCCTGGTGCTTATAATGCAATGACAGATTCGATAAACAATTCAACAAACATCCCTTAGACCTCGGCTAGGTGTCAGGTACAGTACAAGGCACTGGAGACTACAGTCTCAGGACTGTTCCCTGAGGAACTGATGGACTTGGCATATTTTTCATCTCATCTTTTCCAGCGGTTCAACTCAGGGTATTCTCAGTGGTCTGTGCCACTTTTTAACAGTCTTTTTGAGAGAGATAAAGCATGATAATGACAGCTGTCCATGTGTTTATTGAACTCGTATTTAATAAATTCAGATCCTTTGAGAGAAAAGTTAGTGTCTAACATTGGTATACTGAAAATAATCAGCAAAGAAACAATTACAGATGAGGCTTTAGGAGAAACTAAATGCACTCTAAGCCATGTGATGATGGAAACCTTCTCAATCAGAGTTCTTGGTGGCAAGTGACAACAACCACATTTGACCATCTTAATGAAAAAGAGACTTTACTGGGGGCATCAGGATTTCACAGAATTGGTAGAGTCTAAAGGGTCGGAAAGAATGCAAATATACTAATTAGGTAGAGTAGAGACTAAGATGCTATAATGGAGAGATGCCCAAATACAGTAGATTATGTGCACCAAACTTCATTTCATTCTCACAGAAGAGTCAGGCTAGTCCATAGAGCTGGGTCAGCCCTTCACATCAAGTCAGTCAGGGGTTCAGGTCCCTTCCATGCAGCTGCTCTACCATCCCCTCGGGTGTTGTCCTTTGTCACAAAGTCAAAGCATCATTGCTACAATGACCTCATTTAAACATGTAGAAAAGGAAAAAGAAAGGATAGTCAGGGTAAGGAAAGGACCCAGTGGTTGTACCAATCAATTATGCTTATACTCCATTGTCTGAAGCTTAGTCATTTGGTCACATCTAGCTACAAAGAAGAATGGATACTTAGATTTGTAATTGTCAGACTTGTGCCCAGCTTAAACTTTTTCAAAATGAGTAAGAGAAGAATGGCTACTATGGGAGTGATAGCTGTCCCAGCAACATCAAGGGAGCTCCCAAGAGGCAGCCAAGTGGGAGTCACAGCAAACATCTCTCTGCAGAAACAGTCTGATCCACGTGCCTCCTCAGCCACTACAGTGAGACTGACCTCTCACTGCCCCCATGGGTTTACTTCATCCACCAGCATTTTAGAATCTCAGGAAAGAATAACTTACTGACCTGCCCCAAAACAATGAGTACCTACCCATGGATACACTGAGGCAGGAGAAATAGGGGCATATCCCCTTCAAATTCCATAGAGGAATATAGCACTAACCTACCAAAAATAAACATGATGAGGAATGCCCCTAATTCGAAGCCAATGAAGAGGATACTTGATATTAGAAAGCTGAAATCTGCTATAAAATACATCATTGTAAAGAAGTTCTTACCTTAACAATTATTGTATAGGGAGTTTCTCTCATTCTCTTCATTTATTTGCTCATTCCAGCTCTATGTATCACCAACTCTGTGAGTTATTAGTGGTGCAACACTGGGAATGTTATTAGAAATTCTTGACCAAAATTTTTGACCTTTGTCAAAAGAAAAACAGCGATGATTTTGGTGAATGATTGAATATTTTTACTCGTCTAATAGCTTCTAACTAATGCCATGGAAATAATCCTCAGGTACAGTCATAGAAAAAACATAACTTGGGAGTCTGACAAACGTGGGTTTAACCCATGTAATGCAGTTTGGCAAAATAAGTTCACCTCTTTGTGTTTCCTCCTCTGTAAAGTGAAGATAACAATCTTACCATGTAGGGCTATTTTAAAAGTTAAATTAGAACATGAATAACAACTGCTTAGCACGTGATAAGCACTCAGCAATTATCAGTTTCCTATCTTGTCACTTCCATCTCCCAGATATGCTTCATTTAGTTGTCAAGATAATGTGATGACTGCTTTAGGGATACAACATATATTCCAGTTAAAAGGCATCGTTTCTGGCCAGAAAAACATATGGCCAACACACATGAGTAAATTGAATTGCATAGGCAGTTTTTCTAATGAGTATTTCTTCCTCATCCACATTATGGTTTAAGCATGTCTGGAATTCTAAACAGTTAATAGTGTGAAATCTGATTGATTTAAAAAGGAGGATCAGGGAATGTTGCAAAGATTAACCAGCTGATTTGTGTCCTAGTATAATTTTCAAAAATAAAACAGCATGACTCTCGTACAAATATAGAATAACCATATGTCAATTATTTTATTCAAATCATTAATTAAAGAGGGAACCAGTAAGATAATAAGGGTAGTTCAGAATGTCCTAGGAATGGTGATGCATGTAGTCAATCAGTGTAAGAAATGCTGAAATTAATTCAGTAAGAGATACAAAATTTATTGATGCCCTATAGAGTAATAAAACTGTAACCTTTGAAATTGGTTTTCATATTGAAGAGACATCTAAAAGTTTCTATGTGACTTAGTGTCTGGATTCTAACCAAGTAGTAAATAGCAAAACCAAACAAATATGCATTCCCCTAGATAATTAAATAAACTTTGTGTGAGCCTTTTAAACAACATTCCAATATGACATACAAAGAACATGGAGTTACCCTTTATGCTTTATTTCCAAGTCTTATATTTTTTCCTAACAACAATAAGCTCGTTGTTGATTGACTATAGTACTTAAATACAGGTACTGATGAACAGCCTTATTTGGGTTTGTTGTTGTTTTTTTTTTTAATTAACCGCATCCATCATTGTTTACAACTTTGAGATTAACTGATGCAACAACAGTCAAAATATCACATTTACTACTCAAATAATTTTTCTAAGGAATGCAGCAACTCCCTCTTTCTCTTCCCCCCTTTCTTGATCATAATTTAACATTTCATTAAAAATGAAATGACATACGTGCGGCAAGTTTCTAAAACAGTAACAAGTTATTAAATTTCTACAAAGATCTTAGTATTGGGTGACCCTCAAAAAGTTAAGTGCAAGAAAACTCTCGTTTGCCCCATCTGCCCACAGAAACCACTGAGAATAAAGATATTTTAAGGTTCAATCCTCTTAAAAGAAGTAGGAATTCAGGTTTTAAGTGACAAACTGTCTGGTAGCTCCAGGGCTGGCCTGAGGCAAAACTGTAAAATCTGCGAGGTGTGATTTCTTGTTCTCTCACTCTCTTTGTGGCTCCTCTGTACCTGTCTCTGCCCATCTGTTCATGCCAACGTTCACAGATCTGGGCTATTCAGTCTACTCTCCAGTGATACTCTGCTCCGGGCTGCCCTTTCTAGCAGATGCCTAGGACGTGGGAATGTTCTCAACTGAAGGAATTAGAAATTCCTATTCCTCTTTGTATTTGAATTCATTGCACATGCACAGATCTTTCTGGAAGTGATTTCTGCTAAATGTAAGAAACTGCTTGGTGTGAATATGTCAGCGTGCTCTTCATCGGACATAATAGTATGTGTGTATATGGAGGGGGTGTATTTTTTGTGTTTAAGTGTGTGTAGTTTACCTAGTATATGATGGGACTTTGTGGAGACCAGCTTCCTTAGGATTCCTCTAAACCAAACCTGCAAGCAGTCTTATTGGGATGGCCCTTATTGACTGAGACACTGACGGGCAATGCTCAGACTAATGCCACCCTTCACCTGCATTAATGAAGTATTTATTATGCCATGAGTCTGATATCATGTCAAATATCTTTTTTCTCTGTCATCTTCTCAGACATTGAAGAGTCTGGATACATGATAAGGTCTTTTTATTAAAAGAAATGACTTGAAAGGTAATTTTAAAATGANCTGGATACATGATAAGGTCTTTTTATTAAAAGAAATGACTTGAAAGGTAATTTTAAAATGACCTATATCTTGGTAACTATGTGAGGGAAAATTCTCACTACATGTCGCAGCGGAGGTACCCCGTACAGCCTACCCACGCATGTGTGGCTGTCTGACCCTTGTTTTCCCATTTTAAAATCTGCAATGTATTTTATGCATTTTGAGCAAAAGTAAAATTATGTTAAAGCAAACTCACTACTATAGCATGGACATAAGTTATTTCAAGTGAAAAATGTATCAACTGCATGTCTACAATATAAATGGCACTCTAAGGATTGCAAAAAATACAAATATCATACAATAGGCCAGAGGTTCTCAAACTTTCTCAGTTCACAGCACTCTTAGTGTCTCTAGGATTTTTTTCATAGCACTCACCTAATGAAAAGAAAGAAATACCAAACAGTTTTATTTATTAAGTCATCAGGTCCAACCAGCTTATTATATCACAACTTAAATAGCCATTTGAAAAATAATACACACAAATTGAAAAAAAATTTTTTTTTAAAGTTTTATTCATATTTACTAATGGAATGTATATGCCTGTTGAACACAGAGCAAATTCTCAAACATTGGGATCAAATTGAACACTACTTCCTTCATTTTTGCCCCATATTACTTTGTGCATAGTAATTGTTTTTTATCACAGCAACTACCCAAAAAAACAGCTGTGGAGAATGTGACATCATGAAAAGGAATATAGCATAATCTAATATTGAAATCGAGAACTACCATGAGTTGTAGTTCATGCAGTGACTGACAAATGTCAACTGTCACTGGTTCCCTTGAAAATTTATTTTTATTTTATTTTTTTTTTACATCACAGTTTTAGGATTAACAAAACTTTTCCAAGGCAATTTTAACTAGAAATGACCATCAAAAAAGGATGTTTATTGTAGTATTCCTAATTCATGGTTTTAAGGCCCCTGAGATCTACTTTAAATAATAGTTACCCTTGAGTTCATTTTTATGCAAAGTCAAGATTCTATAATATGAATAATTTTCCTAATACACATTTTAAAATTTAGATCTAAACATCTTTGAAAAGCAGTAAGTATCTTTCTACCATCCTCATTTATTTAAGTCCTTCAGACTCTAAAGTAAAACATATTGGCTAATTAGAATCATCATTTACTTCCTTCTGCTTGAGTCATTAATTTAAAAAAGTAAAGAGACATGGTAAAACATTTCAAGGTAACAAACTGGATTGCACTAATTATGCTTAAAATATCATAAAGCATTACATTAAAATCTGTATCATTTGACCTTGGTGAAAAGAAATCATATCCTCTTTTCAGTTAAAAAAAATTCAGTTTCCAGGGACTTGAGAGTATAGCTAATCTAAATGAACTGGAAATCATTCTCAGACAAATAAACATATTATGAGATAGTAATGGATAGAGAGATACTGTATCTCTTTGGTTATAAAATCAGCACATATGCTATCTAAATGAGATAAACACACAAGAGCTATCATCGTGGAGGAGGCAAAATCAAGTTGAAAAGTTTCTTCCAAAACATTTTCTACTCTTGTATATCAACTGTAGAATATTTAAGACCCCACACTCTATTACATCACAACATTGTTTATTATGTGAATTTTTTACAATACAAACAAAAAATACAGAAATGCAATATATGAATACAGCTAAATGCAGAATGGTGACTTTTTTTCTCTTCAAGAGGCCATGATTCCCATTTCTAGTAAAATAAAGAGACTGCATATAGGTAGAAACAGGTTGGTCATTAGCTTCACAACTTTGCCTAGAAATGACCTATAAATGCATTTTCCCCCCTGCTACTTACCATAAAGTGTAAAAAGGGAGTTAAAGGAAAGTTCCCTTGTTGGTTCCTACCATATGAAATATGCTATATTCTATTTTAGCAGGACCAATATATGGAAAATATCTAAATTAAATGTTATTACAAAAATGAAGAAGTAATGAAATTCTGGCTAAAGAGGGCACTAAATGAGAATAATATATATTTAAAGAATCCAAAACAAACAAAAAAGGTTGTTATAAAAAAGCTCTAGGTGCACTGTAAGTATATAGGTTTCTTTTTCCATGTGTATTTTTAAACAATGGAAGTGTCAAAAATAGGGTCAACTGTGTTAGACTAAATTACATTATTGTATATGCTGCACTGAATGGAACCTTTGTATTATAATTATCATAGAGAAGCATAGTTCGCATCATATTATGGCAATTTATCCTCAGTGAAAACCTTCCATAGTCCTTTTATTTTGGAATATCCTATAAACAATCAAACCACCAGAACATGATTGTACAACAGTAAAATGTTCTCTTGCATTAAACCAAAGATATCTGTTTAATAAAAAAAAGAAAGAAAAGAAAAGAAAACATAGGAAAGGTACTTAGAGCTGTTACTTTCTAAGTACACAACATCCTAGACAATTCAAAGTATCTTAATCTCCATCAAGAACAACAAAAAAATAATTTTTGTCATGCTGTTAAATCCATCATTATGGATAAAACTGGTGCAAATTGGTCAAACGGATCCAACAAACACTGATGTCTGAGCTGGCATATTGGCAACTAATACGTCACTAGTGGTCAATAGATAGTTTAAAAGATCTTCCCTTTCTTCTTGTTCTTTTCCAAGGTTCTCGAAGAGTTTTGTTGTTCTAAAATACGTTGCTGAGCTTCCCAGTTTGCTTTCTCATCCTCGAACTGACGACGTTTTTCCTCTAATTCCTTGTGCTGTGCTTCCAAATTCTTTTTCATTTGCTCATGGCGCTGCTGGAGCTCTGCTTCAGAGTCCTTCAGTTTTTGAACTTTTTCTTTGACCTTCATCTCAAACACCTGCTCCATCTCCATCTCCATCTTCTTCATCTTAGCTACATGCTCCTTCCTTTCTTCCTCCATCTGTGCCAGAGGGCTCTTAGTAAGCTGCCCTTTATTCTTGTTGTTATCAACTCCATTGTAAGTCACAGCTGCCAGTTTTCTGCTTCTATAGTTCTCATAGTGCACATTATTGGTAACATCTTTCAAGTCCTGCATGTGTGTCCTTATCAACATATTTCTTAGAATTGTAAAATCACAATGCTCACCATTTTCAACTTCAGCAACACCCCAAGGATACTGCCTTCCTCTGACCCGTTTGCCATTAACTTCAATGATAGTTATTACTACCTACCACAGCAAGAGGTAAACGGTCCTTTATCTTTTTAACAAGCTTATTTTCTTCTTAATCATCTGTTTCTGGAAATTCATGTATTTTAATTTTATGTTCTTGGATTTCTTTCATTATCTGTTTTTTAAACTGTTGGCATTCCTCCGGTGTGAGCATGCCTGCTTTGGCAATAAGTGGGATGATATTCACTTTTTCATGCAAACGCTTCATGAACTCAATATCCAATGGTTTAAGTCCATGTCCCGAAGGAGCAATGAAGTATAAACAACACTGCACCCTGCTATCAGGCATCTGACGTCTGTTCACTCTTGATTCCGCATTTAGGTAGTTCTCAAATTTACTATCAATGTAGTCAATAACAGGCTGCCAGCAATTACTATTATCCACTGCATCTCCAAATCCTGGGGTGTCAACTATTGTGAGCAGCAACTGAACACCACCTTCTTTGATTAAAACTTTGGATTGTTCCACCTGTACGTCTTTTTTATTCTATGGGAAGGACCTGGATACTCTGGAGAATACAAATCTGTGAGGAATAATGAGTTGATTAATGTTGACTTTCCCAGTCCAGACTCACCTACTACCATAAGTGTGAATTCAAACCCTCTCTTCACCGATTTTCTGTACACTTGATTTGGGAGATAGGCAAATCCCACATAGCCTTCAAGGTTCTTCTGTTGAGCTACTTTGTAAAGAACACATTTCCATCATTCCAGTGTTCCATGGTGCTGCCAGTCCAGACTCACCTACTACCATAAGTGTGAATTCAAACCCTCTCTTCACCGATTTTCTGTATACTTGATTTGGGAGACAGGCAAATCCCACATAGCCTTCAAGGTTCTTCTGTTGATCTACTTTGTAAAGAACACATTTCCATCATTCCAGTGTTCCATGGTGCTGCTGTTGACGCTCCTCTCCTCAGCAGCAGTGGATCTCACACTGACCGACATCCCCCCCCTTGAAAATTTATAATATCCAGCAGCACCCTTATCAATTCACTGCAGAGCCCAAGAGAGCAACGGTGCACAGTTTGGGAGCCAGGCCAACCTATGCTACTATTTAAATTCTCAAATAATTTAAAATTAAGTACTAATTACTTTAATAACTATTATGAAAATAGAAAATACTTTCTTTGAATACAGCATTTGGAAAGATCATATCTGGCTCTAAAAAAAGAAAAGTAAATTTTAAGGAGAATCTTGAAGTTTGGGTAACATTTTAACAGGTAATATTTTAACAGGTAAAGATGGAGGAATTGCCCTTAACTCTGTAATTGTCAGAGTTACAGGTCATTCTGAATGTTTCAGTGTAGGTTATGAGCAAGATGCTGTGGGTGAAAAGACAAGTAATTCACAAAGACTACCTTCAGAAATCTCACTCATCTTCCAGTAAACAGAGGCAGAGCCAATTGCCAAGCTTGTGCAGAACACATAGTATGGGTGCTGGAGAGTAGGACAGAGTTATCAAAACTAAGGCTAGCAATCAATTTTTTTACAATAAAAAATAAATTAAATTAAATTTTAAAAAAAACTAAGGCTAGAATATGGATCAAACCATATTTACAATACCTTCAATGTCATTATAGGAAATTGATATACAATAAGAAATGATCTAGATCTCTGTTACTATCATTACTAGCAAACTATTGAGAAATATCAACTAATATCAACAAACAAAATATTAAAACTTATCCCAAGCATAATTCATATCCTTTAATGGACCTATCAGATTAATGAGCAAAAATTCCAAACCAGATGAGCAAAACATCTTGAATTTAAATGGAACAATTCTTATTCCATTTTTATTCATTTCCCAAATGAATCACACTGTTGCTCTCTACTTTTTGCCAAATCAGAATACATTTATAAAATAAAACATATTAATAATTTTACCCAAACCTTTTAAAAGTGCTTGTGTAACACCAATACAATTTATAATTTAGCTGCTACTGACATTTGGTTTTAAGCTTAAATTGAAATTATTGTGCCCATCTATCCAAACTTTTACTGAGACTTTTCAGAAACCTACATGGCTTAGAAACATACACATACTGGGCAAGATATTAAAGTATTTCTCAAAATATTACAGTACTTCATTAAAAATGGTCTCCCTCAAGGTATTAACTAACTTGAAATCCATAATAAGCATGACAAATATTTTAGTATGGCTGTCTTAATTAGAATGAAGTTCTTCATGGATTAAAGACTCCCAGAATGTTGTCCTGAATAGATGTCCATGGAAACCACAAAGCAGGCCTGTAGAATTCTGGTCCTAAGAACTAGTTTGAGCTTTATTAGTAACAACCACCAGCATAACTAAGATATATATGGATCATTTCAAATTACAAATAGAGAGATAATCATATCTAATCTCTACAACCATCTTTAAAGGTATTACTGATTATGTTCTACGGCGTATGCCCCGAGCGAATAATGACAGACACTCACTGTCAAAGTCAGGATTTAGGGATTTTAATTCTTGGCTGGCTGGCTGTCTCCCCAGAAAGCCTGGTCAGAGGACAGCCCCAAGCCTCATTAGGGAAAAGTTTATAAAGGCAAAAAATGCATCCTGTTTGGCATACAGGATGTTTTGCAAGAGAAAGCAAGCTGTTTTACAGAAGCCAAAATAAGTGGGTTAAGCCATTTCTATTGGCTCCTTTGCCTGTCTTCAGGCAGAGTTCCTTAAATCAGGGGTCTTCTAACAGATGGTTAACTAGGTTACTGTGGTTGTGACTTAAAACTAGGTAAAAAAGCTTTTTGGGGTAAGGGTCTTTATCACACCTGGGTGCAAGGGCAGGAAGTGCAAGGGAAGGATGTTATTTGAGGAGGTCTGCTTTAGAGAGCAACCCTGTTTCTCATCTACACAAAAGAGCTGGCAGTCTGTGGTTTTCTTGCTAACATAGGAACAGGCTTGTGACCACAGAGCTACAGAGTACAGAAATGCATTTAGCTGTTTTTACAACTGGAACAAAGATGGAGTCAGTCATGTTAGCTTGCAACAATTATATTTCTTTTCTTGATGAGGAAGCTAAAGCTCAGAGAATTTAAGTGTTGACTGAAGATCATAGTGCATAAAAGATGCTACTCTCTAATCTAGAGCTTTCGACTCATGTTTTATATGCTTTCTAATAAATATCTTGCCATTGAGGAAATAGATGATTGTATTAGTCCATTTCTGTTGCCTGTAACAGAAATACCTGAAACTGGGTAATTTGTAAAGAAACTGTATTTATGCTTACAGTTTCAGAGGCTGGGAAGTCCAAAGTCCAGGGAACTCATTTGGTGAGGGCCTTGTCAGTAGTGACTATAAACAGTGATGCGGGGTCTCACATGGCAGATGGCAGAGCTGAGAGAGCGAGCTAACTCCTTATTTCTCCTCCTTTTAAAGCCCTCAGAACCATGCCCATGACCACCATTAAACCATCAATGGATTAAACCATTTACTTGGGCAGGGTCCTTACAATCCAATCACCTCTTCAAGGCCCCATCTTTCAATTACCATAATAGGATTTCCTACCCTCTTGACATTATCACAGTGGAGACATTCAATCCACAGCAGTGATAGACCATCAGATGTGATTTGAGAAGCTCTATGTTTTCCAGCCATTAATAGACATACTCTCCTCTGCTAGGGGCCGAAACATCTGCCATTTTGGCCATTTTCTTGGATTCAATCATTAGATAACTTTCAAAATGAAAATGTTAACTTAGTTGTAGATAATATATGTGAACAATTTTAATATGCTTCCTGACATATAGAAAGCATCTAATAAATGCTTGTTATTATTTTTTAATGACTGCATTAACACTCAATCTATTAGTAAGAGGTCATTTGTCAAATTAACTGTCACAGAGAAAATAGGACAAAGAGAGATAAATTTGATCTGGAATAGGGAAAGAAAAAAGGGTCTGTTCCAAACTGCATGCTGATTCAGAGACACTGGCAGATGGGTCACTGTGATGTTTTTAATACTGATGGTGTTAAAGGGAAGAGAAGGATACTACAGCCAGGCTTTAGATTTTTTTCTTCAGGGAAACCATAAGGATGATTTTTATCCTCCCATGTTCTCTTCTTTTCAGCATTTGAGTGCTGGCAGCCTGCTCTCCACTGCTGGCTACATGTTACGGCAAGTGGTAATCAGAAAGCACTCTTCAAACCAAAAGAAAACTTAAGAATCACACTACTGCGTTGCCCGATTCCAGCTCTCCATTGGATTGCCTAAGATTGCTTTAAGGGTTTGAAACTGTTGCCTTAAGAAGCTGGATGTGAAGTTTTTGTGTATATATCTTTTGTCTTCCTTTTCATTCAGTACAGCTGCACCAACTTCCATTAACTCTGGCTCAAACAGCACTTTGTAAGGGGAAGTTTATAATCTGTCTGCAGCTACAGTCTCCTCCAGAGCATTCCATTCCTCGCCCCCAACTGGCAGGACCATCTGTACTCTCTCTCTCCCCAAGCAAGGCCCTTTGTGCCAAGTCCTTCTCTAGCCTCACACCTCACTCCAAGGAAAGCATACAGATAGAACTCTGAGCTGGCAGGCAACTTTAAAACACTCGACTTTACTATAACTCTGGATCATATGCTCCGAATCTGGTTTATTTCAAATCACGCAAATCCAGAAGAACTACTGATGAGTCTTATCAGCCAGAACCACAAGTTCTACCATATCAAATCCCCTGCAGATCCAATACTACAGAGACGAGCTTTAAATAATAAATGCCGTGGTCATCTTGGGGATCGTTACTATTTTCTTTCCATCAAGTTCAAGTTAACAAAGCCTTTTCCAAAAGGTTCAACTCACTAATTTTAGGAATTTTACACTCATAATGAGTAAGTCCCCAAGCACTGAAAAGATTATCTATTTGAAACTATCATATTCTCTCTTCTTCTGCCTCAATTTCATCCCACCTGTGAGTGCTTTAAATGTTAATTTATCATACATACAATGTGTTTGTGTGTAAGTAGGTACTCATAAAACATTAAACGACTTTATATGGAAATGGAGTATCTCACCTAGCACTTTCATTCTTTTTAATGACCACCCAGAGTTATTGGCGTATAAAGGAAAGAGAACAATTTGCAAGTCAGAGACCCCATTAAGACAATCAAAATTTTGACTGTACATTGGAATCATCTGAGGAACTTTAAAAAATGCAAATGCTTGGGTTCCTCTCTCAGTGATTCGGATTTAACTGGAACAAGGTGTGGCCTGAACATCCAGACTTTTACAAGCTCCTGGGGTGATTCTAATATGTGGTTATGGTTAAGAGCCATTGTCTCAAAGAGAAGGACCCCTGCCACGTGCCTTGCTTCCAATGGTGGGCACTGACACATACCAGGCCACCGCTGGCATGTTACATCTTTAAAATGCAGGGAACTTAGGATGTTTACTTACTAAGGCCCAGCAGATGTGCTAAGTGTGTCACATTGCCTCATTTCATTTTGAAGACAATCTACGAAGATGGAATTGGATTGCTATTTTTCAGGTAGTGAAATTAATATGTTCCTGTCACGATGATGAACTAGCAAGAACTGTGGGCTGCTTCCCATCAAAATAAAATGCTGGAGAAACTACTGAAGCAAGAGGGGAGCACGGATCTAAAGAACAAATAAAAAAACTTCCAGAAACTCCTCGGGAGTTTGAAAGCTCTTGCATTCTGGAGGATGTCTGCACAGACAGCAGGAGCTATGCTGGGGTCTGGAGCAGAGGCTGGACGGGGACAGCAGGGAGGAGAGTTTGGAGAGTGTTCACTTCTGCCCCTGCCTCCCCACCAGACCTGCACCCCCCACACATACACAGGAGCAACAATCATTGGCCACACCATCACCTCAGGAACCGGCAGCCACCCAGCCCCCAGAGTAACAGCAGAGCAGGACAAACACCCTGCTGGATGACACATCAACGAGACACATCCCAGTGGCCAGTCACTCTTGGTCTTGTGTTTCTCCACCTCCAAACATCCAGGGTTAGGGAAAGGGATACTAACTTTCAATGTTGAATCTTTTTTAAGGTTTAAGTGTGAATTCCTAACTGGAGCAGATGCCCAGTGGACTGACAGCAAATGGGTGTTGTCAAGATTGGCCCATGATGACCAAGGCTCAGACCATTTTCCTTGCTTAAACCAAGGATTCCTAACCTGGAATTCAAAGCATTTCTTTCAATGATGAATATGGAAAACTACACTGGTATCGGCAGTCCCTGTGACTTTGTCATCAATTGAATTACAGATATTTTCTTATTGCATTACAGTTATTGCAGATATTCTGAAATAGCATTTACACTCATCACTCCTTCAAAATTATAGCAATGGGGCCGGCCGGGTGGTGCACTCGGTAGAGCACGGCGCTTGGGAGCGCGGCGGCACTCCTGCCAAGGGTTCGGATCCCATATAGAGACCGGTCCGCTCACTGGTTGAGCGCGGTGTGGGTGCGACACCGAGGGTTGCGATCCCGTTACCGGTCACGAAAAAAGACAAAAAGGAAAAAAAAAATTATAGCAATGAATTATTAGACATGCCACTAGATTTTATTTAATACATTAAAAAGTCAATAATTATAAAACAAGATATTGTAATATTTTTATAAATTAATTTTAATATGATTGGTTTTCTTAGCAACCACATACATTTTATTTTACAAAATAAATTTCATTCATTTAAAAAGACATCTGGAGAAGGGCTTCATAGGCTTTTCCAAGTTGCCAAAGGGGGTCCATGGCCCAAGGAGGATTAGACAATCCTGCCTTAATCTCACCAGAAGGAACACAGAAGGGCTTTTGAGTCTACTGCAGTGCACATTGCCAAACTGTGGTAGAATGCTGAAGTGACACTCCGCTTTCATTCATGCCTCCTCTTAATTTGCCTTCCTGCACTATAGAGGCTGGATGCTGTGAGCCTACATGGCCCAGATCTCCGGAAGAACACTTGCTAGATCATAGGATAGTTATGTGTGCAAGCAAGTGTGTATATCTCTATACCCTTTACACCCCTTATAATCTATATCTACATCTCTCTGCTGGTACATGTGTACACAAGTACACACACACACACACACACACACACACACACACACCCTATTTTCCAGAGTACACGTGCCCATCTATCCCCCTAGCTGCAGTATATGAGTTATATTCCTATCATTTAGAAATGTCCACTTTTTTAGTATCTGTCAGTCCAATGGGAGAATTGGAGGCACTCCAGATGTCCATCACTAAGGGAACGGAGAGGTAAAATATAGTGGAGGCATACAGTGGAATGAACTGTACACTTCTACGCAGACAACAAGTTTGGATCTTTTAAAACAGTATTGGGTGGAAAAGAAAAAAGTGAAATCTATTGTACAGTATAACTCATGTAAATTAGAACTACATACAAACAAAGAAATAATATGTGTTTTACAGGAATATGTAAGTAAAAGCATGCATATCAGACACATTTTAAAAGTTTGAGTAATGGGACTGAGTAATAGGATAAAAATGAAATGAATGAGTATAACAAAAAGAGTCGTGCATGTACCAATGACAGTGGTGTCCAATGAACTGAGGAGGATTAACTCAGCACCTGAGTACCTCCTGCCACAAAAAAGAAACAAATTAATTCAAAAAATAAGTAATTTTCCCAAACGTATACAGATAACTAATGATGGAGATAAGTTTCAAAGACAGATCTTGCTTTTCATATTATGGCTAGTAAGAAGTCAAGGAAACATGCATGACACCATGTTTTCAATTTATTCTCCCAGTTTGGCCATTGGAACTACTGCCTGACGTGTAAATGTAACTATTCCTGTTTTCTTGAAGAGAATACTGCAGCTTATATGCATCACATAACAAGTCATAGAGTCAGGAATTCAAGCCAAATTTTTCTGACTTCAAAGCTCTTGGTTTCTGATGCACAACACGATCTCAATGAACTCTACCACTGCTATATTCACTGTTTAGTTTCATTAGCATTTTATATAAGGTGTGACTTTCCAAGTAGCTACACTGATAATTGAGTCTCTATAGACCTATAGAGTTAACACCAGACAATAGGTCCCTGTTCCCTGTTTCCAAAA
>NW_007730274.1:154997-157654 GCF_000696425.1 Galeopterus variegatus | reverse complement strand
TTTTTTTACAAAAAGACGTAAAAGATCAGAAATGACTCAGGGATCCCAGGTGGTCTATGAAGGAAAAATAAAGGAATGGGTAAAAATGGGAGGAAAGCAAAAAAAAGTTTAGTAAATCTTTTTTTTTAAATTAAAAATCCTCATTAGAGAAATGTAACTACAGACACCTGATGGCAGAAATTTAAAAAATAATGAGCGGTCTTTCTGAACTAATTGGTCTGCATAACGTGACACTCTGAGAACTTAACCATCTCATTTGTTTGCAGAACACAGATACGTTGCTATTCATGAAAGGGTTGGAGGCTTAGGAAGGGACTGAAAGTCACCTGGGAAAAGTTAATGTCAACTCTTCTCTGATTAATGTGAAAGATGGAGACAATTTTCAAATCTTGAAGGAATAAGACCAGTTTCAATCGTGCCAGAAATAGCTGCCTTCATCTGACGTTTAAAGAAGTTAGATCCAGAAGGACTTGATTCTACTGTCACCTTGCAAAGGATCTTCAAGGCCATCAATATTACTGCATGTAGGAAAGAAACCAGAATGATGTGATTTTTTTCAGAATAATGTGCTTTATCCTTCCTGATACCTTCTGACCACCACTGCTCCAGCCTTTCCTGCCAGCAAAGCTCCAGAGTGTTTCTATAAATGCAGAACAGCTGAATTTTTTCAGTTCTAAAAGGAAGATGACTTTTCCATTTCCCAGGTGATATGTCTTCCCTTCTTAGAAGAAAAGGGTCTTTGAATTAACAGACAGAAAGAGCCATGTAGCCACCCACACCCAGGGCATTGCAGGTAGGATCACACTGGTCTCTCCACTGCCTCCCTCAATGATATCCTCACCAACAACAAATACCACACTTCAGTTAAACTCCCAAGAGAAGAGTAACTAAAATTATAGTATTGAAATAATTAAGTCCATAATACTGTGTGATCAGTTATTATGTCCAAGGCTCAGTGCTAGATGCATGGAATACCAAGGATAATAGATAAATACACAGCTCTTGTCCTAATTGAGGCTACTGTCTAGCAGATATGATTAATATTTATGGAGAATTTTAACCGGTGTCTATGTTGTACCAGGCAGTATGCTAAGTACTCAAAATTATCTCATAAAAGCTCTTTGAAATAGATATTATCTACTTTACATATAAAAAAAAACTATGACTCAAGAAAAATAAGCCAGTTTTCCAGTATTGCAAAATTGGTAAGCAAAAGAGTCTGAGTTCCAGCAAGGTCTGTGGGGTTCCGGGGCCCATTTGGTTACAAACACAGTCAGTTGTTTCCATGGGTAGGCTTCTCTTGTCCATTCTATCACCTATATTTTGGTTTGCTGAATTTAAGTCAGTAATAATTTATCCTGTAGAATTTCCCTTTATTTTCACTTCATCCATATATTCCTAACAGTATCTTAAAACTAGTATCTGAAACCCCAAAGCCTTTTGGTAGCTGCACTTAATTATCTCTTAAACTGTCTTTTCATGGTCCACCTGCAACATAGGGGCTGTTAGGGTAGCATTTGCACCTCTGCCATGGAGTAGAAGGTTCTTCCTTTGTTCTCGAGATTGAAACGAGACTAATTGCAGTGTTGCACTGTATCTTTGAATATTGTTTGATATCCTAAGGAAAAGTGATAATCTATTAAATTATTTTCAAGAGTTGGATTTAATAGTTACAACCTAATGACATGATTCTTTCATAAATCAACTGCACTCTTTGCAGAAAACCCAAACAAGTCTAAGGATAGTTTCCATGATCTCATCAAATCCACTCTAATGAGTAAAAAAAAGAATGCTCGTCCTTTTTCATTCAGCATGGGCAAGATCAACTTGAAAAAGGGTAATGTGCCAGGGATTCAAATAAACATACTTTTTTGTGTCTGCCCTACAAATGCAAAATTCTCTCCAGGCTTTGAACTTAATCCAGCAGTAGGCAGGACCACCTACTGTTTTCACTCTTTGTTGACCTAGGAGAGATGATTCAGGCATTGATCAAGAAGAAAACAACCATCCATCAAGGTAAGAGCCTTTGGCTGCACCAAACATCAGCAAACCCAGCCAGCATGCTCCCTACATTAAAGTACCCTAGCACATTAATTTCAAACCTGCACCCTGTAGATATATTTGGAGCAGTCTCAGGCTACTGTTCTACAGACAAATAAATCACATTTAATAGGTACTGTGCCGCTTCTAATATTATCCACGTATATAATCCATAAAAACCATCATCATAGGGCAAATGTTTTAAACACTCTGTACCTTGAGGGAGGAAAATATGTACATACAATATTAGTGCTAGCAGTATTATTAATACAGTAAATTATGCAGTTGGGAGCATCACTCATTTAGCAGGAAGACAAAATCATAGACTAACGAAGATGAAAAAGACCCGTTAGAGCTTGTTTTTTTGTCAGCATTATTTCCTGCCATATTCAGGATCCCTTTCTGCGATATTAAAACCCAAAGGTCACCTGGTCACTGGTTTAACTCGCCAGTGATAGCAATGAACCTGTGTTATAAGGTCCATTTCACTTTTGAATAAGTCTAATTGTTGGAAATTCCTACTACATTATAATCCAAAACCTATCTTTTATATCATCTATCCTTTGACCCTAATTAACCCATTAAATTTATAGAGGAAAATTGAATCCCTCTCTCAT
>NW_007730274.1:140277-153131 GCF_000696425.1 Galeopterus variegatus | reverse complement strand
CTCTTCAAGGCTCCACCTTTCAATTATCATAATAGGATTTCCCACCCTCTTCACACTGTCAAAGTGGGGGACACAATTTAAGTTTTGATGTGTTTGGTGGGGGGACATTCAATCCACACAGTAGGTTTAGATTTAACTTTGTTCGAGACACTCATTTTCCACATAGGTCTGGTGAGGAAACTTTTATTTAAACAATTTCTTTCAAAAACTACTTATTTCAAAAAAATTCAGACTCACAAAGGAGTTGCACAAATTGTACAAAAAAAAATCCCTTTATACATTTCATCCAGACTCCCCAATTGTTAACATCTTACATATCCAGGGTATAATTTTCAAAATAAGAAAATTAGCAGTGATATCAGAGAATTATCTAATCTACAGATACAGGCTTTTTAAAAAATTTCATCAATTATCTTGCTGTCTATTTCTGACTCAAGATCCAATTCAGGATCATTCATTAAGTGAAGAATCTCAACGTTTACTAAAAGCCCATACCGAGTGAAAGTAATTTTGTGCATTCCTTGCTATGATTCTTCTTTTTACCCTATCCCCAAAGAAAAAGAGTTCTTTGGAAGTTTCATTTAAAGAAAACACTCCGTTACCAGGAATGCAAAATTAGTTCACAGCAACTGACAAAGCCAAGGTGGTAACCATGATAAGCAGCATCTACATGAGAAGAAATCAAAGGCTATTTCATGTGAATAACGTCAATGTTCCCCATTGCTCCTGGAACTGATTCACATAGAGGCTGAGATGTTACCATGGCTGTAGGAAGAGCAAGGGAATGGCAAACATTCCCTGTCTGAGGCACTAATTAAGGCAATTAAAATTTCCCTCTTCCATCATAACTAAAGGGAAAAGAGCAGTCTCCTCTTTAGCACATTCCCATGCTTATGCCACTCTTCTACCAAAACCTGCTGATGTACCAATACCCCTGTCACCGGGTAAGAAGGTGTGCACAGGTATTTAACTCTACGTGTGCATTTGGAAGTGAAATGTAGATTGCTGGTCTTCCTGTAGTTTCCCATAAGTATACTTACACTCTTTCAAAAACATTTCTAGTTAAAAAATTTATACACACACATACATGAATTCAACACACACACACACACACACACACACACATCCTGAAGGGCCACATGCATTTTTTGGATTAAAACTCTAATTACACAAAAAGGAATAATTAGGATGAACTGAAAGCTGAAAATAGCAAGCCAACTAGTGATTTTGTTGAAAAATTTACAAACAGGCTGTCATTACCTAGAGGAAAATAGTCGATTTCTGTTTCACATACTATCCTTGATCTTGCAGATGAGAGGCACTTTAGGTCCAAAGATGCCGATGTTCTGATGGGAGAGATAGAGACATGCAAACATAATTATAAGACTTTGTGCTAGATGCAAAGATAAAGGTGAATCCTGGGTGATAGAAGCTATCAATTAGAGCAGATATTAAGTATCCTTTATATGGGAAGCAGTTCTGTGGCAGCACCAATCAGAATTAGCTAATAATGACCATTGGTGACCAATATTCAATATTTGCTTCTTTTCAATAGGCATGACTTTCTTCTCCTTTCAAAGACCTATCACAGGCCAGAATTCCTTTTGGGCACAGATTGTCTCCTCTCACAACCATAAGGATTCTTGAGCAATTAACTGTCCCCTTTCTGTCCTATATCAACAACCTTTCCCACACTACTGGATTATTCTCATTAACATACAAACAAAAAAGCTATCATTTTCCCACCTCAATAGTAATAATAATAATAACCTCTCCTGACTTTAAGGTTTCTTTTATCTACTTATCAGTTTATTTTGTTCTTCTCTGAAAAACTCCTCAAAAGAATTATCTGTACTTGCTTTCTTCAATCTTTCTACTCCTATCTTCTCAATCACATTCGAATCAGGCTCTTCACTATCAAGATTACCAATGACTTCCATGTTGTTAAATCCAGTGGTCAATTTCAAACTAGACATCAGTAACTAGAAGAATGCTTGGCACGTAGCAGGTGCTCAGGCATTATGGTTAAATACATGAATATATAAATGGAACTAACGTATAGTCAAGAAGACCTTTTTAAATTATACAACATAGAGCTACATATACTCAAAGTAAAAATGTCAGGCTAATATTTGCCAGAAGTACTTTTTAAAATGCTTAATGCATGAATCAAACATGTTACCAACCAGTCAACTTTTAGGCATATTGGTGGAACTGAGTCACGCAATAGTCAATGAAGTGAAAAGAAAATTTTTAAAAATCCATTTAAACAGCATAAAAAGAAAATGCTGTTTTAGATACTTAAGTTATTACAACTTTATCTTTGGTATTTTTAGGTCCAGGTAAAAGAATATTCAGACCCACAGAAGAATGAAAAAAAGAGAGAGGGGAGAGCTGAAGGGTGAGAAAGTGGGCTCTGAGAGGTCTGATCAATAACTATAAAAACAACAACAATGATAAAACTAACCTCTATGTGTCAGCATTTGACTATGTGTCAGGCACTGCTTTACTCACTTTGTATTTGTGATTTTATTCAATCCTATCACCAGCTACCATGGTCTGAATGTGTCCCCCCAAATTATACGCTGAATCTCAATCACCAATGTGATTGTATTAAGAGGCAGGGCCTTTAGGAAGTGATCAAGTGATGATTGCTCCTTTTATAAGGATTAGTGGCCTGACAGAAGGGCTGAAGGGAATATCTAGACCCCTTTTTGCCTTTCCATCCCTTCTGCCATGTGAGGACACAGCGTTTGTCCTCTCCAGAGGATGCAGCAACAAGGTGCCGTTTTGAAAGCAGAGATCAATCCCTCCCCAGACGACACCAAACCTGCCTGAGCCTTGATCTTGTACTTCCCAGCCTCGATAACTGTGAGAGATAAATCCCTATTTATAAAGTACCCAGTGTCGGGTATTCTGTTCTAGTGGTACTAACAGACCAACCCTCTGAGATAATTATGATTATTTTTCCCAGTTTAGAGATGAACAAACTGAAGCCTGGAAGTTGAAGTAACTTGTCCAAAATCATGTAGGTTAAATGCACCTAGAACGAGATGGAGCCAGGATCTGATCCCAAAGAGTCTGTGGGCAGTTGGACGACAGGACTAGTACAGAACTCAGAGTCCACCAAAGGCACAGAGCATTTCATAAACCCTTCCTAAGGCAGGTTTCAGGAAACTCCCTTTGAATTTTTCTCTGTGATGAGTTGACTGATTGATTTAGTATTGGGACATATGAGTGGCAACTCAAACAAGATGTGATTCACATTATTTATGGCTCTCGTTATATCAGAACCTGGTCTCCAAAAACGAAAGGCTGTGTCATTAGCCCACATCATCATTATAAAAGACACCTCTAGCAATACATCTAAAGTATTGGGACATATGAGTGGCAACTCAAACAAGATGTGATTCACATTATTTATGGCTCTCGTTATATCAGAACCTGGTCTCCAAAAATGAAAGGCTGTGTCATTAGCCCACATCATCATTATAAAAGACACCTCTAGCAATACATCTAAAAACAATTAATTAAAGAAAACCAGCTAACACTTTCAACCTCCGCAAATTAACTTAATTCATAATTAATAAGATAATAGCAATTCACTAGGCTATAACATTTTAACCAGCAAAGCAGGGTAATAATAAAGTAATCAATTTTATCTCTTATATCAAAGAGGCCTTAACACATAGTTTATTTATGTGAAGGAAACATGGTCAGCAACCTGTAGGGAGTGAATGTAAGAAATAAATTAAGAGAAGGGATCCTAGGGAGAGAGATTTTTTGTTTTAAAATCAAAGGAGTGTTTCTTCAGATAGAATTGACATCCCTATTCTTCAAAATGTGAATATGCATAAATAATGAATAACTTGCCTGCTGATAATCTTGCCAACTATGTTACAGAACACAATTACAGAATTTCTATAGTATAGGATTTAGTGGAGGCACAGTCTGTATTGCTGTGAAAATGTAATTTTGGAAGAGCTAGCATTCTGCAAATAAAAAATTATATAATTATCTACAAAACTGTTGCATTTAAGAGCACAGCAGTGATAAGAAGAGTCTATGAAGGAAGAAATTTTAGAAGTAAAGACTAAAATGTGTCTTAAGCACAGGAATAGTTGGGCCAGATTTGAGAGATGGACAGGCCAGTTCAACAGTCACATACCACTTCAGTATTCTGAAACTTTTGTTCGAGAAGAAGTTGAAAACAGATGCTACTACAAGGATAATTCCATCAAAAACAATTGGTCAAATAATTCCTAATAAAAAATAGTATTTCTGTCTTGGGGTAAATTGCATAAGATTTCAAACTAGGTGTCCATAAGCACATCTCACTGTACATGATCCAGTGCTAGGTTAGTGCCATGAACCAGGAGATCAATAACCTTAACATCCTTTTATTACCAAACTCTGTGTTCCTATCCCTCATACACATACATGCGGAAGCTGTGGTCTTTCACGGTACTTCCAAAGTATGGGTCTGCTCAGATTGCATTCAAGGCCATTTTCTTCCATTTAATTTTTTTCTAGTATTAGAATCTGCTGTCACCAGATAAATAAATTGGTGTATTTGTTGTGTTCTACTAAGTAAACACTTTGTGTTTTCATGAATAGACTTGGATGTTTTTAACTCAATGCATTGAAACTGTGTTGGAAATGGTGTCCCGCAAAGTTTCCTTCATGCTCTTCCCGCATACCCTAGCCCCACATTTAGAAAAAAAAAAGTCATAAAAGTCTTTGCTTCAGAATGGAGCAAGAAAATAATTTTCTTCTTTTTAAAAGAGCCTTATTAGGATATAGTTTACATGCCATAAATTCCGCCCAATGTAAATAGTTCCCCGATTTTTAATAAATTTACACAGTTGTGCAACCATCAACAAAATCCAGTTTTTAAATATTTCCATAATCTCAAAAAATCACCTTCTGCCTGTTTTCAGTCAATCCCCATTCCTCTTTCAGCTCCAGGCAATCACTGATGTATGTTTATTGTATCTATAGGTTTACCTTTTCTGGCTGTTTTATATAAATTAAGTCATAGAATATATGGTCTTTCATGTCTGGTTTCTTTCACTAGCATAACATTTTGAAATTCATTCATATTGTAGTATATATCTGTACTTCATTTCTTTTTTATTGCAGAATAGCATTCCATTGTACAGACAAAGCACATTTTGTTTATTCCTTGACATTTAGACTGTTTCCAGTTTTAAGCTATTATCAACAATACTGCTAGAAACATTTGCATACTAGTTTTTGTGAGACCATACGTTTTTATTTTTTCCGGGTAGATACCTAAAAGTTGAATTGTTGGGTTTTACATTAAATGTATGTTTAACTTTTTAAGAAACTGCCAAACTGTTTTCCAAATTGGTTGTACCATTTTATTTTCCCAGTATGAGGATGCCAACTTTTCTAAATACAAAAATTTGATATTTTTAGTCTTCTGAGAGACATCTTTATACTAACTGTAGAGGGTAAATAGATGTATCACGTAGTAGTTTTAATTTGCATTGCCGCAATGGCTGATAATATTGAGCATCTTTTCATGTGCTTATTAGCAGTTCATATATCTTATTCTTTACATCATCTTTGGTGAAGTGTATATTCAAATATTTTGCTCATTTTTATTTGGGATGTTTGTCTTCCCATTGGTGAGTTGTAAGAGCTCTTTATATATTCCAGATACAAATTATTTTTCAGATATATAATGTTCAAATATTTTCTCCCCATCTGGATCTTGTGTTTTCATTTTTAAGGATATCATTTGAAGACAAAAAATTTTAATTTTGTTGATTAAATTGGTCAGGGTTCTCCAGAGAGAAAAAATCAATAGGATGGATAATAGATGGATAGATAGGTAGGTAAGTAGGGATTTATTAGAGGAATTAGCCCAGGAGATTATGGAGCCTGAAAAGTCCTATGACAGGCTGTCTGCAAACTGGAGACCCTGGGATGCCAGGAAGTGTGGCTCAGTCCAAGTCCAAAAAGCCTCAAAACCAGGGAACTGATGGGGTAACTATCATTCCCAGGCTGAAAGCCTGAGGACTTGGAAGGTTACTGGTGTAAGTCCTGGAGTCCAAAGTCCAAAGAGCCCAGAGTTTAGATGTTCAAGTGCAGAAGGGTGTTCCAGCTCCAGGAGAGAGAGTTAGAGAGAATTTGCCTTTCCTTTGCCTTTTTGTCCTGTCTAGGTGTCGAGCCAATTGAATGACACCCCTGCACACTGAGGGCAGATCTTCTCCACTTCAGTTCACTGACTCACATGCAAATCTCCCGTGGAAACCTTCACTGACACACCCAGAAAAAATGCTTTACAGCTTTCTAGGTATTCCCTTAACCTAGCCAAGTTGACACCTCAAATTAACTATCACAGTGATGAAGTCAAATTGATCAAACTTAATTTCACAAGTTGTGCTTTCTATGACCTTTCTAAGAATTTTCTCATAACTGAAGGTCAGAAACAGTTTTTTCCTATTTTTATACTAGATATTTTATAGTTGTAGCTCTTATACATAGATTTGTATTCCATTTTGAGTTAATTTGTATAGGGTATGATTTACAGATAGAGATTTGTGTGTTTGCATATGGATATAAAATTGTTCCAGCACTACTATTTTGAAAAAAACTAACTTTTCCTCATTCACATTTCTTTGCACCTTTACTGAAAATCAATATATTATTTATGTGTGAGTCTATCTCTGGACTCCCTAGTGCATTTCATTGATCTGTGCGTCTACCTTTCTCCAATACCACAGTATTGGCTTTGTAATAGGTCTGGAAATCAAGTAATGTGAGTCCTCAGCATGCATGCAGTTTCCCATCAACCCTGAGTGTGTGGGGAGCTCATCTAGGCCTTCTGTGGCTCTCTCAGCTCCTGGATCTCTTGTTAAATTTCTGGCTAGTTTGCTTCTCACCCCAAGAGGGTCTGCAACCTCAGGCTAACAGAGCCATGCATTGTCCCTATTTGTTTCCTGCTAAATTCACTACTTTTTCCAATAATGCCAGTGGGCATGGTTTCTCCAAATAAAATCTGGCCCCCATGACAGCAAAACTTAGGCTGTCGACTCCCCTGGTTCTACTCTCAGTTCTAGGAGCTTTTGATTAATAAACACTCCTGAATTTGTTGTTTGCCTAAGTCAATTTCCAGAGTAGTAAATGGTTATTTTTCACAGTTTTGTCCAGTTTTATACTTGTACTTTGCGAATAGGACTTACTGAATTCTGTCCAGTTTTATACTTGTACTTTGCAGAGTAGTAAATGGTTATTTTTCACAGTTTTGTCCAGTTTTATACTTGTACTTTGTGAAGAGGATTTACTGAATTCTTTACATTGCCATGCCTAGAAGTTACACCCGAAGAACAATGTCATTAAAATATGTCGTTAAATATTGACCAATTTACCTAGAAGGGAGAAGTTTGCTGAGCAGGGTTCCTAGGGTTCATTTTTATTTTACAGTCTATGGACAGGTTGCTTTCATAATCTTCATCAAAGAACCTAAAGTGTAGCTTCATGGTATAGCGGAGGGAAGCCTCTTCTATGAAATCAACATAGGCCTTCATTAATAAATACAAACAGATAACCATATAGCCAGATATTTACATTGTAAAAAAGTAGCTTTGCACATAAAAAAGATGAATTTGCTAAAAAAAATATTAACAAACTAAACAACTTGCCTCAGTGAAAAAGAAAAGGTTTAGATATGTTCTATTTGTATCCCAAGAGAAATTTTAGAACATATCATTCATGAAACCGGGTTGATAAGAAAAAGGAGCAGACAGGGCAAAGATCTCTCACTGGTAAAATTAAAACTAAATAGGACAGAAAAAAATATAAGGACGTGGAGAAAAGGGACAAAGAGAAAGATAATGTGACCAAAAAACAGGGGACATGGAAAACCAATCTCCATCCAGTACAATCTCAAGAAGAGAGAACAGAGGAAATGGAAGAGAAATAAAAAATCAAAGAAATAATAGATGACCACTTTCCAGAATTAAAGAAATACATCTACATGTTAAATGGGTCCACAGGTGCTGGGCAAAATGAATAAAAAAGACCTATATATTATGGAACATTGATAAAACTATAGAACACCATAGAGGAAAATATTCTTAAGATTTCCACAGTTAGGACAGGATGAGTTACCTACATAAAAGCAAGGAATGGGTTAATATCTGCTTTCTCATCTAGCGAGTAGAAGACAAGATGTTGTCTTTAATTTTCTAAGGAAATTTAATTTAGAAGTTTAAACCCAATCAAGTCACAAAAAGAGTAAAAAAAATAATAATTTCTGAATGTCCACATGCTTAAAGTCCCCTGCCCCCCAAGCGCACCCTGCTTTACAGCTTCTAGGTTTGGAAAGATGGTTGGGTTTTCACATTTTTACTGTTTACCAATTTAAATGAGTCGATTAGAAATGTCAATGCTGGAAAAAAAAATTTAATTTGTTTCCACTTTTCCATTTCATAGATCAGGCAAATCAGTCTTTATGTTTTTCACAACCNATTTTAGAAGTAAAGACTAAAATGTGTCTTAAGCACAGGAATAGTTGGGCCAGATTTGAGAAATGGACAGGCCAGTTCAACAGTCACATACCACTTCAGTATTCTGAAACATTTGTTCGAGAAGAAGTTGAAAACAGATGCTACTACAAGGATAATTCCATCAAAAACAATTGGTCAAATAATTCCTAATAAAAAATAGTATTTCTGTCTTGGGGTAAATTGCATAAGATTTCAAACTAGGTGTCCATAAGCACATCTCACTGTACATGATCCAGTGCTAGGTTAGTGCCATGAACCAGGAGATCAATAACCTTAACATCCTTTTATTACCACAACGTCCTTTTATTACCAAACTCTGTGTTCCTTCCCCTCATACACATACATGCGGAAGCTGTGGTCTTTCACGGTACTTCCAAAGTATGGGTCTGCTCAGACTGCATTCAAGGCCATTTTCTTTCATTTAATTTTTTCTAGTATTAGAATTTGCAGTCACCAGATGAATAAATTGGTGTGTTTGTTGTGTTCTACTAAATAAACACTTTGTGTTTTCATGAATAGAATTGGATGTTTTTAACTCAATGTATTGAAACTCTGTGTTGGAAATGGTGTCCCACAAAGTTTCCTTAACGCTCTTCCCCCATGCCCTAGCCCCACATTAAAAAAAAAAAAAAAAAAAAAAGTAATAAAAGCCTTTGCTTCAGAGTGGAGCGAGAAAATATTTTTTTTCTTTTTAAAAGAGCTTTATTAGGATATAGTTTACATGCCATAAATTCCGTCCAATGTAAGTAGTTCTCTGATTTTTAATAAATTTACACAGTTGTGCAACCATCAACAAAATCCCACTTTTAAATATTTCCATAATCTCAAAAAATCACCTTCTGCCTGTTTTCAGTCAATCTCCATTCCTCTTTCAGCTCCATGCAATCACTGATATATGCTTATTGTATCTATAGGTTTACCTTTTCTGGCTGTTTTAGATAAATTAAGTCATAGAATATATGGTCTTTCATGTCTGGTTTCTTTCACTAGCATAATATTTTGAAATTCATTCATATTGTAGTATATATCCGTACTTCATTTCTTTTTTATTGCAGAATAGCATTCCATTGTACAGACAAAGCACATCTTGTTTATTCCTTGACATTTAGACTGTTTCCAGTTTTAAGCTATTATCAACAATACTGCTAGAAACATTTGCATACTAGTTTTTGTGAGACCATACATTTTTATTTTTTCTGGGTAGATACCTAAAAGTTGAATTGTTGGGTTTTACACTAAATATATGTTTAACTTTTTAAGAAACTGCCAAACTGTTATCCAAATTGGTTGTACCATTTTATTTTCCCAGCAGCAATGTATGAGGATGCCAACTTTTCTAAATACAAAAATTTGATATTTTTAGTCTTCCGAGAGACATCTTTATACTAACTGTAGAGGGTAAATATATGTATCACGTAGTAGGTTTAATTTGCATTGCTGCAATGGCTGATAATATTGAGCATCTTTTCATGTGCTTATTAGCAGTTCCTATATCTTATTCTTTATATCATCTTTGGTGAAGTGTATATTCAAATATTTTGCTCATTTTTTAATTGGGATGTTTGTCTTCCCATTGGTGAGTTGTAAGAGCTCTTTATATATTCCAGATACAAATTATTTTTCAGATATATAATGTTCAAATATTTTCTCCCCATCTGGATCTTGTGTTTTCATTTTTTTAAGGATATCATTTGAAGACAAAAAATTTTAATTTTGTTGATTAAATTGGTCAGGGTTCTCCAGAGAGAAAAAATCAATAGGATGGATAATAGATGGATAGATAGGTAGGTAAGTAGGGATTTATTGGGGGAATTAGCCCATGTGATTATGGAGCCTGAGAAGTCCTATGACAGGCTGTCTGCAAACTGGAGACCCTGGGATGCCAGGTAGTGTGGCTCAGTCCAAGTCCAAAAAGCCTCAAAACCAGGGAACTGATGGGGTAACTATCATTCCCAGGCTGAAAGCCTGAGGACTTGGAAGGTTACTGATGTAAGTCCTGGAGTCCAAAGTCCAAAGAGCCCAGAGTTTAGATGTTCAAGTGCAGAAGGGTGTTCCAGCTCCAGGAGAGAGAGTTGGAGAGAATTTGCCTTTCCTTTGCCTTTTTGTCCTGTCCAGCTAATTGAATGACACCCCGCACACTGAAGGCAGATCTTCTCCACTTCAGTTCACTGACTCACATGCAAATTTCCCGTGGAAACCCTCACTGACACACCCAGAAAAAATGCTTTACAGCTTTCTAGGTATTCCCTTAACCTAGCCACGTCGACACCTCAAATTAACTATCACAGTGATGAAGTCAAATTGATCAAACTTTATTTCACAAGTTGTGCTTTCTATGACCTTTCTAAGAATTTTCTCATAACTGAAGGTCAGAAACAGTTTTTTCCTATTTTTATTCTAGATATTTTATAGTCGTAGCTCTTATATGTAGATTTGTATTCCATTTCGAGTTAATTTGTATAGGGTATGATTTACAGATAGAGATTTGTGTGTTTGCATATGGATATAAAATTGTTCCAGCACTACTATTTTGAAAAAACTAACATTTCCTCATTCACATTTCTTTACACCTTTACTGAAAATCAATAGATTATTTATGTGTGGGTCTATCTCCAGACTCCCTAGCATGTTTCATCAATCTATGCATCTACCTTTCTCCAATACCACAGTATTGGCTTTGTAATAGGTCTGGAAATCAAGTAATGTGAGTCCTCAGCATGCATGCAGTTTCCCATCAACCCTGAGTGTGTGGGGAGCTCATCTAGGCCTTCTGTGGCTCTCTCAGCTCCTGGATCTCTTGTTAAATTTCTGGCTAGTTTGCTTCTCACCCCAAGAGGGTCTGCAACCTCAGGCTAACAGAGCCATGCATTGTCCCTATTTGTTTTCTGCTAAATTCACTACTTTTTCCAATAATGCCAGTGGGCATGGTTTCTCCAAATAAAATCTGGCCCCCATGACAGCAAAACTTAGGCTATCGCCTCCCATGGTTCTCACTCTCAGTTCTAGCAGCTTTTCATGAATAAATACTCTTGAATTTGTTGTTTGCCTAAGTCAATTTCCAGAGTAGTAAATGGTTATTTTTCACAGTTTTGTCCAGTTTTATACTTGTACTTTGCGAATAGGACTTACTGAATTCTTTACATTGCCATGCCTAGAAGTTATACCCCAAGAACCATGTCATTAAAATATGTCATTAAATATTGACCAATTTACCTAGAAGAGAGAAGGTTGCTGAACAGGGTTCCTAGGGTTCATTTTTATTTTACAGTCTATGGACAGGTTGCTTTTATAATCTCCATCAAAGAACCTAAAGTGTAGCTTCATGGTATAGCAGAGGGAAGCCTCTTCTATGAAATCAACATAGGCCTTCATTAATAAATACAAACAGATAACAATATAGCCAGATATTTACATTGTAAAAAAGCAGCTTTGCACATAAAAAGGATGAATTTGCTAAAAAAAATATTAACAAACTAAACAACTTGCCTCAGTGAAAAAGAAAAGGTTTAGATATGTTCTATTTGTATCCCAAGAGAAATTTTAGAACATATCATTCATGAAACCGGGTTGATAAGAAAAAGGAGCAGACAGGGCAAAGATCTCTCACTGGTAAAATTAAAACTAAATAGGCCAGAAAAAAATATCAGGACATGGAGAAAAGGGACAAAGAGAAAGATAATGTGACCAAAAACAAGGGACATGGAAGACCAATTTCCATCCAGTACAATCTCAAGAAGAGAGAACAGGGGAAATGGAAGATAAATTTAAAAATCAAAGAAATAATAGAAGACCACTTTCCAGAATTGAAGAAATATGTCTACATGTTAAATGGGCCCACAGGTGCTGGGCAAAATGAATAAAAAGGACCTATATATTATGGAACATTGATAAAACTATAGAACACCATAGAGGAAAATATTTCCACAGTTAGGACAGGATGAGTTATCTAGATAAAAGCAAGAAGTGGGTTAATATCTGCTTTCTCATCAGCTGTAATTAGTGAATAGAAGACAAGAAGTTGTTTTTAAATTTCTAAGGCAATTTAATTTAGAAGTTTAAACCCAATCAAGTCACAATAAAGAATAAATAAAATAATAATTTCTGAATGTCCACATGCTTAAAGTCCCCTGCCCCCCCCAAGCACACCCTACTTTACAGCCTCTAGGTTTGGAAAGATGGTCGGGTTTTCACATTTTTACTGTTTACCAATTTAAAAGAGTCAATTAGAAACGTCGACACTGGAAAAAAATTTTATTTGTTTCCACTTTTCCATTTCATAGATCAGGCAAATCAGTCTTTATGTTTTTCACAACC
>NW_007730274.1:125372-139731 GCF_000696425.1 Galeopterus variegatus | reverse complement strand
AAAAAAAAAAATGAAAAGAATCCTGTTGACAAGCCATAGTCTTTAACTCATTGGGAGAAAAATTAATTTTAACTTTATTATGTTTACTTAACTTTAGTTTCTTGTGTATTTCTACATCTGTGCAGAAATATCACCTTAACATCTGACAGGACCATTTTCTATATTATTTATCACAGAGATGTATTTGTAAACTGAAGTTGTTTTGCCACTTTTCAGTTGCATGAAACACACAAAAGGTGATCTTTCTTAAAGATACAAGAAAAGTGGGGAAAGGCTGTACGTCAGCCTAGAGAAATAGCAAAGGTTGGCAGTTGGCCCTTGTCGACCTTGGAATCTCAAGAAATGTCTGATAAAAATTTTACACCTGATCTAAGAAAGTTCCAGTCCAGGAGGTGTGCAGTCAATTTTCAGTAAAAGTTGAGTTAACCTTTGCCTGCAGGAATCTTTCAGGCCGGCATGCATCTTGAGATACACAAGGTGAGACACATATGAGACATTCTTTGTATTTGAGAAGAAAGGAAATGGAACTCTACTAGGATTTACCCAGGGCTATAGTTTACATACATGTAAACTTTTCACATATGCTTTTGATTAATCTCCATAATATCTGTATGAAGTAAGTGTTAGTAATCCTATTTTACAGATGTAGAGATTGAAGATCTGAGACTTTAACGTATCAAAAATCACACGAGTAATGAGGAGGGGCTCTCGTATTTATAGCAGAGCCCTTATTCAAGGTATTGTAAATCAGTTTTGCCTTCCTACTCTATTAGGTTATCAGCTTTAAGAAGACAGAAGCCATATCTGCCTTTTTCATCATTACATAACTATGGCCCAATACAAAGTCTGGCTCACAATATCCACTAAATAAATATTCGTTGAAAGAATTAGTAATAGGGAAACACTTTAAAATCTGAACTCAGACTTAATGCATGTGCCATTCATCCTGTCCCCTGTGTTGCAGATTAAACATTGTGCTGTGCATTAAATTACTTAATACTTCTAGAATTAATTTGTAAATTTGAAAGTGCCATATAAATTAGTTGGTTATCTATCCATCTGTCTTTTTTGAAAGACTTTTGTTGAGTATTGAACACAAATCAGAAACCCTCAAAATACCCCCCTCATGCTCTTACTATCCTTACCCACCACCCTGAAGGTAACACTCTCCTGATTTTAACACCACAGTGTGGCTTTGTCTATATTTGAACTTTACATAAACACAATCAGAAAAAGTATATGGTCTCTTTCTCTCAATATTATGCTTTAAATAGTCATCTATGTTGTTTGTAGCAGTAGTTTGTTTTCTTTTTTTCTTTTTGACAGGGATCAGAACCCTTGACCTTGGTGTTATAACACCACACTCTAAACAACTTAGCCACCTGGCCACTCCATGTAGCAGTAGTTTGTAGAAATATTATATTCACTGCTATGTATTCACGGCCTCCACTGCTTGGATGTAACACAGTTTATTTACACATTTTAATACAGATAAACATTTGAGTTTTCTCCAGTTTTTAGCTATTGCAAAAACTTTTTGTGAGTACATGTATGCAATTCTATAGGCATATTCTTATATGTAGAATTTCTGGATCATAGGGTATACATATGATAAGCCTGGCAAAAATTGTTCAAAATTATTAGGATCGATTTATACTCACACCAGCCATATATGAGAATTTCAGTTGCTCTATATATCTGTCAACACTTAGCATTGTCAGAATTTTTTATTTAGCTATTTTATATGGTGTGTGGTGATATCTAATTATGGTTCTGATTTTTATTTCCTCTATAAAAATTGATTTTGAGAACTTCTTTATGTTTACAGGTCATTTGGATATCCATTTTTGTAGGTTATTAATCTTTTTTATTGATATGTTGAAACTATATAGTCTAACAAATATTTATCAACCCCAGAATCATGAATATACTTGCCTGTACTATTTTCTAGAATCTTTATTTTTTTTACATTTAATATTTTGTTCTATAATCTATTCAGAATTAATCTTTATATATATATACATGATTTATTTTTATTTATCTTGATGCATACTTATGTAACAGCATCTAGCATTAAGCCTGACAAAGCAAATAAATAATATTTAAAATGAGGTAATTGTAAGAAATCTATGTTAATATAACCCCAAGTCCATGAAGAATGGACAGAACAAACATGGAGATAAACACCAAATGTCAAAAAAATTGATCCTATGAATTTTTATCATCTTTAGAAAGAGAAATGTTAACTCATCAACTGAACAAGAAACAGGAATATTAATTTATGGTGACCAAAGATTACATCATATAATTTTGATGTGCTATCATGATTTATTCAAATCTCAAACCTGTGGGAAGAAAATTATTATCTTCTATGGACTGAATTGTGTCCCCCCAAAATTCATATTTGGAGATGGAGCTTTTGAGACACAATTAGGTTTAGATGAGATTATGAGGGTGAGGCCCTTGCGACAGGATTAACACCCTTATAAGAAGAGGAATAGAGAAATCTCTTAGCATGTGCACAAAGAAGAGGTCATGTGAGCGCGTAGTGAGATTGTGGTTGTTCCCTAGTCACAAAAAAAGCCTCAGAAGAACACCTTCCTTGCTGGCACTTTGACCTTGGTCTTCTAGCCTCCAGAACCATAAGCATTCAATTTCTGATGTTTAAGCCACCCAGTCTATGGTGTTTTTATATGACAGCCCAAGCAGACTAAGATAATATCTGTTAATATAGTCTCAGTCGCCTTAAAATAGAGAGTAGACACAGTGCCTGGGAATCTTCCTTTTCATTTTATTTCTTTTTCTTTAATTTTCATAATAAAAGAAATACAGGCATCATCATTTCTCAGCAAATCATAAAAATGCAGTTTCTACGTTCAGTAGGATGTTTCTTCTAGCGAAGTCTTGGTTACAAATTACAAAAAGAAAGCAATTCAACAGTTAACTACAGTAAAACAAAAGGAGCTTAGCTTTGAAACCAATCAAATAGTTTCATCACATACAGAAAAGCCTCTTTCAAAAATAAACTGGATTCTTAGTAAGATGTAATACAAAGAAAGTGAAAAAAAAAAGAAGCCTCCAATTAACAGAGGAAAATGTGAGGCTAGGAAAAGAAAACAAACTCAGCATTTAGACTTCTGGGAAAAGAAATTGCAAACAAACAAGAAAGTTTAGAAAGAAGATGTATTTGGCCTTTGCCTTTTAAATAATGCCTTGGTATTACACTGCATTTAGTTCTCACTGTAAAAACTTATCCAACCCAAGTTAATTACATTTCCAATGATAGTTGTGAGAGCAATTGCCAAGATTTACTACATAAATGACATATAAATTTAGTTGCAGAATAATTAAGTCAGAATTTGAGTCCATACATTAAGCAGTGGAAGCATAATTACATTCTTATGGATGCTTAAAACTTCACTTGCAATTCTTTAAAAATGGTTCAACACAGACTCAGACTGCATTCACTTTCATTTATGACTTCTTTTCTTCATAAAAAACACAAACTATAATTTGGATAGTACTTTACAGGCCAGAACACTTTTTTTTTTTTTTTTTTTCATATGTTGGGCATCTTTGAACATTTCATGCTAATGGCAGTAACAAGAGGTGGCTTTGGAGACTGGGATGGGAGCAAGAGGTTTTGGCCTCCCAGTGAACTCCATCAATGAATCCTCTTTTGCCTTCCCAAGTAGCCATTCATTAAAATAAAACAAAAAATAACGAAGAAAATCCCCACATTCTGACCAGTTAATGCAGTTTGAAGACAAGTCTCTTTTTAAATTTTTAACCAGATTGTCTCCCTTAAATTCCTTCTACATAAATGTACATTCAGAGGCCGCTTCTATAGTTAAGATCCCGATAAAGTCCATGACCTTGTATTTTCTCACTTATCTACCCATAGGATCGACCCACCATATTTTTAAAATTTTACACTTCTTACTATTATTGTTGTTGTTATTTTCCAGAAAGCAAAATCCACTTTATAGTCATCATTTTGATCCTGGAACTAGTAACTGAAAGGCGACATTCTCTTATCTTTGATGTTTCATCTTTTACAGCTTCCTGGTCCCACAAGATAAGACATGAAACAGAAGTTTCTTACACAGGGCAGGGAATTTTAGAGCTCTCATTGACTGCTACTGGTTGGGAACCAATTTTTTTTCCACCCTAAAAGAAAATTGCAGCTATTTAATTAGTGTATAACAAGATTGATTAAGCAATGCAGTGTCAATTAACACATTTAATGTGGATGAAGATGATATCTAGCACTTAACTGGTATCCTGTTATTCTTAAAATTTATATGAAAAATAGGAATAATAATTTACTTTTCTATTCTTCTCACTTGCCTACCTAACAGCTAAGTTTTCTACTCCCACTGTGAAGTCACATTTACTGTTTCTCCTAGCAACCAGTTTATATTTAGTCATGTGCTGGTTAGACTTATAGAAGAAAAAGATTAATGGTAATATCTGAATCACAAGATAGAAAGGCAAAAAGCCTAAATTGAATTTGTGTGCTTGCTACATATAGAACCGAGTGACTATTTGGGATTAAAATTATTATAGCCTTGTTACTAAGAATTGAGACAATCCTTTTAATTATGCAGGATTCTTGATATTTAAGATTGCTCCTCTATTCAGCAATATAGACAACACCTGGAAACTCATTAGAAATGCAAACTCTGAGGCCCCATCCCAGATCTACTAAAGTATGCACTTTGCAGATATCCCCCAGCGATTCAGTTGCACATCAAAATTTGAGAAGTGTTCAACTCTTCATGTAGTTTTAAATGGCTTACCAGTGGGGTCTTTCGCCATTACCTCCAGAAGCAAAATGAATAAAAAGAGCAAAGTGCTTTGTAGTCATTTCCCCATCTGTACACAACCCACATTGTTCCCAAGCTCCAAATCCCCCAAGTACAATATTATTCCCCCACAATTTAGTCATCACAGTGTGATTAATCTTTGTTTGGACATTCTCTTTGTGTAATCCAAATAACAGACATTACAGATATGACTAACCCTGGAACTAAAAATCAATGTTTGTTCCTTTTCCTTCTATTTTAAAATCTCTACAAAGGTACCGAACGAGTCATTAAAAATTGATTTAATAAACACTTTGGGGCATCTACTCTGGACAGACATTGTTCCAGGGGTTGAAGATCCTGCCCTGAAGAATTCTGTTATGATAAACAGCTTCATCAGCATGGTTAATATGCCTGAGAAGGAGCAGAAAAGAAGAAGTGAAGTCTGAGCTGGAATTCTAGGAATGAATGAGTTTGGGTTAGATTGAGAGGGGATTTCAGGCAGAAAGGACAGCACCTAAATACACACAGAAGCATGGAACAGCTGTGTATGTTTAGGGAACTTCAAATGTTACTGGGGTTGGTGAGAGCTTTAGCTAGAGAGAGGAGCATCACCAGTCCATGAAGATTATTTTGATTAAAGATGCTAGATAACTTGTAGACATTACTCTAATTTTTAAAAATTTTTCCGAAGTAGAGAAAAGTGTACCACAGAATTAAATTCTAAGCACTTTAGAAAATATTCAGAAAGTCTTCTAGTCTTTATTCACAGAAACATCCATAAAATCTCAGCATTATTTGAGAGTTTAAAATCGTAGCTTCTGACTTTTTAACCACCTAGAACACTTTATTATTAAAATATCCTAGGTACATCTCATGCTTTTAAAGATTTTTGTCTATCAAAAATATTGAATGTATTTGAGCATAGTCATTATGAGTGAGTGATGGATATTTACCTTGCTTGCCTAAGAAATTTGGAGACATATAAATAATGACTGCTGTTGGTGACCTCCAGGTTGGGAACTACTGATGCCTTCTAGAGCAAACTCATTCAGGTATAGAATGCTTCCTCCAGTTCCCTTAACAGTGTAGAGGAGGAAAAAAATTTTCTTTCCCTCTGCTCATTTGGTTCATTGGTTAGGGCTCTGAAAATTAGATCAACGAAAGACAGATCAGCTAGAGAAAAACACACAGAAGTTTGTTAACAAGTGCATCACACTTACACATGACAGCACTCAGAGATGAGTTATTCAGAGGGCTGGCTAGAACTGGGGGGGTTCTATAGCATCTTAACAACAAAAACAAATAAAATGTTTAGAGAAGTGGCAAGACAAAGGAAGAGGACTTTGAGTTTCTAAATATATGGGGATACTAATGGAAGATAAGGGCTAGTTAGTAAAGTTTGTTATGTAGATTCATCTGGTGTCATCTCTGGTTTAATAAGGGTCTAGAGATGTCTGCCATAAATTAACTTCTGTCCTTCCTAGTAGAGAGGGAAGGGGACACATTTACAAATTTATGTCCTGACTTTAGGCAAAAAGAGGGAGGAAAGAGAGCTTTCCTTATATCTGCTTCTCAATTGTCTTTGGCTCAGAATAATCCTTATGCAAAAGTGGCATATTTTGGGGCAGCGTATTCTGATCCCCTTCGATGTTAAGAACATCCCTTCCCTAAACAGGTCTTCCACTTATCTTTACTGATGCCAGTATCAATATTTCTAATGTTGCTTGACCATAAGTATGTTTAGCGAAAGGGGTTCAAGACAGACTGTCGTCTAAGAGAAATAATTTCTAATGCATTCCTTCATCTCCAGCACTTAGCAGAGTATCTGGCATAGTAACCACTTAGTACACTTAGAGTGAATTATTTGAATAATAAAATATGTGTAACATTGCAATTCACATCACTGTTTACTCCTGCTTTTAAGCGTTATTTGCTATTTTTTTCTTTTTTATATTTCTGTTAATTTCTTGTTTCCTGATGAGAATAGGGAAGAGATATTTTTATGTAAATGTATGATTAATAATTATTCTTTGAGGATATGTTTTTAATCAATGTGTGGTTAATAAATACATGGAGGCTGGGACAAAAGGAGAATAGTTCTGGGTTTGGAAGAGAGACGAGACAAAGGCATGCCCAGGGTGACTCCCTAAGGTGTGTTAGGGAGTGGGTCTGAGATGCAAGCCAGGGTCCCCCAGGCCACAAACAGCACAATGCTAAGAGGAGACATGGCCCTCCTGCTGGCTAAAATCATGGAGTCCAGCTTTATAATGCTCAGAGGTACTGCTTGGAGTTTGAGAAGGAAAATTTTAGGACAACTGAAAAAGGAAGGACTCTTTTACACAGCAGAAAGGATTTTTTTAAAAAATTGTTGGGTCCAGGCAGCTAACAATTGAATATAAGAATATAAACAGACTCAAGGTTTAAGATAAAGTACAACTAATAGTGCCCATATGTTTGAATCATGCCTCACAATCAAATTCTTTCATGTTCTTTATCTTGCTCAGGTTCTAAGACTCACAGACGATCTAGAAAATGTATATTCTTATCTTAAGTTATGTTGAGTGAAATAAGCCAAGCACAGAAAGATAAATACCACGTATTCTCACTCATATATGGGAGCTAAAATGAATGAATGAATGAATGAATGAATGAATGAGTGAATGAATGAATGAATGAATAGTGGAACTTTCAGAGACAGAACAACTGTGGTTACTAGAGGCCAAAAAGGGGAGGGGGAAGNATTCTGATCCCCTTCGATGTTAAGAACATCCCTTCCCTAAACAGGTCTTCCACTTATCTTTTCTGATGCCAGTATCAATATTTCTAATGTTGCTTGACCATAAGTATGTTTAGGGAAAGGGGTTCAAGACAGACTGTCGTCTAAGAGAAATAATTTCTAATGCATTCCTTCATCTCTAGCACTTAGCAGAGAGTCTGGCATAGTAACCACTTAGTACACTTAGAGTGAATTATTTGAATAATAAAATATGTGTAACATTGCAATTCACATCACTGTTTACTCCTGCTTTTAAGCGTTATTTGCTATTTTTTTCTTTTTTATATTTCTGTTAATTTCTTGTTTCCTGATGAGAATAGGGAAGAGATATTTTTATGTAAATGTATGATTAATAATTATTCTTTGAGGATATGTTTTTAATCAATGTGTGGTTAATAAATACATGGAGGCTGGGACAAAAGGAGAATAGTTCTGGGTTTGGAAGAGAGACGAGACAAAGGCATGCCCAGGGTGACTCCCTAAGGTGTGTTAGGGAGTGGGTCTGAGATGCAAGCCAGGGTCCCCCAGGCCACAAACAGCACAATGCTAAGAGGAGACATGGCCCTCCTGCTGGCTAAAATCATGGAGTCCAGCTTTATAATGCTCAGAGGTACTGCTTGGAGTTTGAGAAGGAAAATTTTAGGACAACTGAAAAAGGAAGGACTCTTTTACACAGCAGAAAGGATTTTTTTAAAAAATTGTTGGGTCCAGGCAGCTAACAATTGAATATAAGAATATAAACAGACTCAAGGTTTAAGATAAAGTACAACTAATAGTGCCCATATGTTTGAATCATGCCTCACAATCAAATTCTTTCATGTTCTTTATCTTGCTCAGGTTCTAAGACTCACAGACGATCTAGAAAATGTATATTCTTATCTTAAGTTATGTTGAGTGAAATAAGCCAAGCACAGAAAGATAAATACCATTGGGTAATGGCTAGTGTCTGGCATACGTATTCTCACTCATATATGGGAGCTAAAATGAATGAATGAATGAATGAATGAATGAATGAGTGAATGAATGAATGAATGAAACGTATTCTCACTCATATATGGGAGCTAAAATGAATGAATGAATGAATGAATGAATGAATGAATGAGTAGTGGAACTTTCAGAGACAGAACAACTGTGGTTACTAGAGGCCAAAAAGGGGAGGGGGAAGGGGAGAAAGTGAGAGGTTGGTTAATGGACACAAAATTAAAGCTAGATAGGAAAAATGAGTTCTATTCCTGTACAGTCAAACCAGGCATCTATAATTAACAATAATTTACTGCGTTTTATCAAATGGCTAGAAGAGAGGAGATCACAAAGAAATGACTAAAGTATGTAATTATAAATATGCTAATTGCCCCAATTTGATCATCACACGTATATATGTATTGAAATATAACTGTACCCCATAAATATATCTAATCAATATATTTCAATTTTAAAAAGAGTAAATAACTTGCCCAAAGTTACCTATCTTTCAAGTGGTGGAGTGGATGAAGATCTGGGTTATTACCATTAATCAATTAGGAATGTTGAATGAAGAGGGCAGGGAGGAAGCTTGATCCCAGACGTGAAGGAAAAAAAGAAACTCTCCTTCCACCTTTTATGATTAATCTAGGAGGAGATGACACCTTCAAGTTTTAAGCTGGCTCCACGCAGGCGACTACGTCTTGGGAGATGTTAAGAGCTGTTTCCCTGAAAAGAGCTCCATACCCAAAATAGTAACAATTAAACAGAACTAAAATGATGTATTTATTTAATAACTGTATTAAATAACCTTTAATATGCAAAATGTGCTGTGCATCTCTAAGAGGATGAATATGTCATGGTCAGTATTTCCCAAACATTTTATTTTCATAGATGGCTATAAACTCCTCACAGAAACTAAGACACCAGCAGAATGGTGAGAGAGCAGAATAAGTCTGAGCAGGTGTGGCATGACACTCAAGTCAGAAGTGCAGCACTGACTCAGTGGCACTGCGCTTCCCCGGTGGAGACAGAGGAAGGCTTGCAGAAGAAGCACCCCTTAGAAAGCCTCTTTGAAACAAGCTTCACTCGGGATGTTTTTTCTCTTTCTCTTCAGTCCCTGGCTGCCGAGTACTGAGTTTGTATCAAACACTACACCTTTGAACTTCAGCCAAATCCCAAGTTTTTAGAGGTGAGGGACCATACCTCTGTCTTTTTATTCCTCACATTTACCATTGATTGTACCACTACTACCTGCTGTGCCAGACACTGCAAAGTGCTCCCTCAGACACAAAAATTCCCAAGTCAATGAATGAATGATTGAATGCCTCTGTGGTTAAATAAGATCCAGAATGAAGTCCTTGTCCTCTGTGACCAGTCTAAAAAGGCTAAGGTATTTTTTTCTCTTTTTATTTAAAAGGGCAGAAAAGTGGCCAATGTTAAAGTGTTCCCAATAATTTCTGACAATTTCAACCTTTGTGATTTAGTCATTACCATATACACTATATATATGGTGCCCCTTTACTATTCAATTTCAGTTTAACTTATGATTATATTTCTGTGTTCATGAACACTAAATAAGTACAAAAGATCGAGGACTGTGTGTAAAAATGGCACTCCAAGGTCTCAGAAGGAGGTTTCATGCTAGTAGCAAAAAGTAATTTACAGTTTTAACAAACACTTTTAGAACAGACTATGGAATGTTCATTAATTTCACTAGTAATACTGATAACAACAATTATTGTAATAGTCAACAGTTTTGAGGACTTAAATTCCAAACACTATTCTATGCAATGTACTTGTATTAACTCATTTAATCTTCACATCAATCCTAGTGAATTAACTATTCACTCTTTCATGGAGTGAAGGAAACTAAGGATCAGAGTAGTTGAGTAATTTTTCCAAGGTCACACAGCTTGTCCATGCAATCCACATGCTCATGCCCTCCAAAAGCCAATGCTGTGGAAGAATAGAACCCGTGACAGAGTCAGGGACATTAGTTCTGCCTTGAGTCAACAGCAGCAGCTCTTAGTTCCTTCATCTGCAACATGAAGAAGTTTACACTAGAATGAGATCCTTCAAGATCTAAAAAATAGACAAACCTAGATTGACAGACCAGGGCTAAAAGAGTGAAGGTGTAAAGGTCTCTCTTGTTCAGAACTTCCGATGGGAAAAAAATGCAAATTTCCTCTGGGGCTTGATTTTTTTATGACTATTATGTTTTAAGGAGGTAGGGTTTTGTTTTCTAAGGGTTCTCTCTTTTTCAAATAAAAACAAATGAAATGTCTATTGTAACAGGTGGCTCTTTGTACGAAAAGCACCAAAACAGAAGTAGCAGCAGCTGCGGAGGAGGGTGTTTCGAGCCACATATTAAAATGAAGCATCATTTGTTTTTATAAAGAGATGTTTATTTTGTGATAATGGATACAATTAATAGCAACATATGCTACAGGGTGCATACCCACCAGTAATTAATGTACCATTAATTTAGATGCTTTTGAGGAAATGTCATAAATTTGAAAAAGCAACAGAGCTTCCAGANAAAAGCGTTCTGTGCTTTTAATTGAATATTGTAGGCATTTCGAACAGAGATCCAGGGGAGTGAGCAGTAATTATTTAACTTAAGAACAGCTGTGAACTGACACCATTAACATTCATCTATCTTCATTTACACTCACAGCAATAGGGCTGTTTTCAGCAAAAGTTATTAAAGAAAACTAGATTTAAATATGAAAGTAAAGATCATTGCATGGAAAATGAGACCATTGCTGGCCTTTACAAAAGGCACATCCCAGCCATGGTAATTGGGCTTTAAAAGTGTTACTCAGAGGCAGCGTGATGCAGATAACTAAGTCAGGGGTCAGCAGGGACCCCCATCCTCCTCTAAGAATTAGGGACCAGGACCCGGCCTAATGTCTGTTTGGTTTTAACATCAATTGTGATGCCTGTCCTCTCCATCCTTTCCCATTTGAGTTTGTTTTATTAATTACACCTGATGCAAAATTTTCCTTTTTTTCCCCTCTCAAAACCAACCTGGGGCAATTGATCCCAGATTGCATTTAGCTAGACAAATTTCAAGATGAAGAAACACTGGTAAAGGACGACAAAAAATGTTTACATTGTGTAATGTTGAATATACTAATTATCCTGTTGCGAGCATCATGTATTGCATTAGGTATTGATAGTCAATGCTGTACCCATGGAAATGTACAATCAATTATGTTTCAATTAAAAGTAAAAGAAAAAGGAACCCACATGAATTGGCATTTAAATACCCAAGTCTGTTGAATCCTGTCGTACTCCATATGCCTCCAGATATGCAAAGCAGATCATGTGGGGTGGAGCAAGCACTGAATTATGGGCCAAGGAATCAGGGATCCTCACTTATTCTTTGGGTATGTCAGCTCCTGTCTTAGACAGTTTGAATTGCTGTCACCCATAAGCTGGGTGACTTACAAAAAACGGAAATTTATTTCTCAAATTTCTGGAGGCTGGGAAGTTGAAGATCAAGTTGCCAGCAAATTCCGTGTCTGGTGAGGGCCAACTTCCTGGTTTTCAGTTGGCCACCTTTAAACTGTAACGTCACATTGTGGAAGGGGCAAGGGATCTCCATTTTTTAAGGGCACTAATCTCATTCATGAGGACTCCACCCTCATAACCTAATCGCCTCCAAAAGGCCCCACTTCCTAATACCATCGCATTGGGGGTTAGAATTTCAGTGTATGAATTTTGGGAAATACAAACATTCAGACCATAGAAGCTCCGTTTCTGCAAAAGGGGAAGCTGGATCCCAGGGTCTCAAAAGTCTACTTCTAAGATCTGAAAAATTCTATCATTTGAGGTCCTGGCATTAAATGTCTCACCTCATCTTGCCCACTCTTAGTTTTAGATCTAAATTTAATATGGGTTAGTGAGAAGAACGCTGAAAAAAGACAGGGAAACTTCATTCTCTAGTCTATTGATACTGAAAATGTGTCCCAGACTGCAGCAGTGACATTACCTGGGGATATTAAGAAATGGTAAATCCCACCAGTAGCAGCAGCAGCAGCACTCAATCAAAATCTGCAAGATCCCTGGGTAATTCCAACACATGTTAAAATTTGAGCAGTTGCCCCCATCCCAGCCCTGCCCCAGGCTAACCAGGAATTTGGCAATTTCTAAACACCTTTAAGATACCATTGAAAGCCCTGTAAAAACTGCAAAGGGCTAGGCTGATGTAAAATACTGTTGAATTTTTCAAAAGAAAATGAATATATAATATTGATAATTTATAAATTTGTACTATTTGATGAAATTATTTCTGAGATTCAGCTATGAGCTTACCAGCGGTAATGTGGTCCCATAACCCCAAAACTAACAGCTTTACCTACTCCAAAATCTTAATAACCAGCTATAGATAAGCTTACTCTCCTCCTATTCTTATACCAGTTTTGATGGCCCTCCTGAGTTCCAGACTCATACATCAGACTGCCTATTGCACAGCCATCAGGTCTTCCCACAACAACCTCAAACTCCACTCACCCTCAACAAAACCTGTCCTCATAAAGCTGTATACTTGCTCCAGTCCCCTACCTCAATGAATGATCCACCTTCTACCCACTTGCTGAAGCCAAACACATGGGGTCATCCTTCACACCTCTCTCTCTCTCTGTCACCCTCACATGCATCCAATCCCATTTCCTTTTGATTTGGCTCCTAACATTGTTTACATCTCTTCACTTCTCTTTATCCCCCTGGTCCCCATTTTATCCTAAAAGTCACTGGCTTCTCATTGCTAGACCAGCTGCACCAGCCTGCTCCATGATCTGACAGCTTCCAGTCTTAGCCCACAAGCTAGGATGATTTTTCTCCAACATAGATCTGATTCTGTTACTGCTCTGCTTAAAACCCTTCCAGGACCCCTCATTACCTGGACAAGATGCAGACTCCTTCAGGTGGCATATGAGGGCTTTTCATACCCTGCCCAGACCTAGCTTCCCACCTCATTTTTTTCACTACCCCATCCTGCCTGGCACTAGGGCCATACTGAATCACCTGCAGTTCCACCAGACAAACCAAGCTCCCTCTTGCCTCTGAGTCCTCTCCTATGCTGCTCCCATCGCTGACATCCTCTTCCCCTAAATCTTCACCTGTCCCCATCCTGACCAAACTTCAGGATTCAGCTCGAGCTTCCTCTTATAGGAGGCTTTCTCTGACTCCTCTTCGCCCTCCCAACCTATTTTTGTGATCACACTACCCAACATCAGGAAAAAGACAGAGAGAAAAGGTTAAGAGTACAGTCTAAGGGTGCAGACCACCAAATGATGACTCTGCCTTTCACCAGCTTTGTCAATAACCACTTGGTTCCTCAGTTTCCCTATCTGTAAATTTTAGATAATAACAGCCCCCTCCCCAGAGAGTGATTGTGAGGATTGAACAAAGTCATACATGTAAAACACTCAGATTGGTGCTTGGCACATAGAAAGTACTCAATAAATACTGCCCATTTAATTATATTTTTCTTCATTACTGTTTATCTTCCTCATGAAAGCCCTAGCTTTTTGAGATTTGGAACTTGATCAGTAGGAGAAGCCCCAGACTACATTGTTCTAATTTCTAATCTGGAACTTACTAGCTCCATACCAGTGAAAAAGTTACTTAGCTTTTCTGAGGTTCAGTTTCCTTAGCTGCACAGAAACAATGCCTACCTCGTAGAGATATGAGAATAAATTAAAGTACTTAGATCAGCACCTGGAATTTAGTAAGGGATTGATGGACAGATATTAGCTATTAGTATTGCTTTGTTTTCAGGTTATTTGTTTTGTTTTGTTTT
>NW_007730274.1:119262-124915 GCF_000696425.1 Galeopterus variegatus | reverse complement strand
TAGATAATAACAGCCCCCTCCCCAGAGAGTGATTGTGAGGATTGAATGAAGTCATACATGTAAAACACTCAGATTGGTGCTTGGCACATAGAAAGTACTCAATAAATACTGCCCATTTAATTATATTTTTCTTCATTACTGTTTATCTTCCTCATGAAAGCCCTAGCTTTTTGAGATTTGGAACTTGATCAGTAGGAGAAGCCCCAGACTACATTGTTCTAATTTCTAATCTGGAACTTACTGCTCCATACCAGTGAAAAAGTTACTTAGCTTTTCTGAGGTTCAGTTTCCTTAGCTGCACAGAAACAATGCCTACCTCGTAGAGATATGAGAATAAATTAAAGTACTTAGATCAGCACCTGGAATTTAGTAAGGGATTGATGGACAGATATTAGCTATTAGTATTGCTTTGTTTTCAGGTTATTTGTTTTGTTTTGTTTTGTTTTTGCTTTTTGTTTTATATACTCAATGTCTTATGAAGTCCATGATTAATTCTCAGTAATTGTCTACTTAAAGTGAATTAATTAGTTAGCCAGTCCACAGAATCAAAACTGACTCAGCTTTGGGAAATTCAGCTTCCTCTTCCCTATTCCAACTTGCAGTAGACAGTAGGCAATTGCTGAGACTGAAACTTTATTTCTTTGCTTCGATCCACAGTGAGGCTGACACATTTGTCCCGCAGGAATCAGATTTGAAGGTAAAATAACTGATTCCTGGATGTTCAGAGATGGCTGGCTCCCATGGGGCCGAGACCAGCATGTAATCCCCAGTCTCCATAAAGACTCCATACTCTGAATTGCTCTTTTTAGAAAAAGTGCCAGTAAAATGTATTAAGTCAAGGCTGTTATAGTCAAAGCTGTACAGTCAGACTTGTGAAAATTTATCCATGGAGGCCTTGGAAATTTATCTTGGAAAGCTATGAGAATAAACTCTCTTTTACACAAAAATGGTGCACTTATCCATCAGATACAGAGCCCAATTTCACATCTTTCTCAAAGCTGGACACATCCAAAGAAAAAATCAGGAAATCTGTCATAACTCTACTGTGCTTGCATGTCTGTGTGTACATGTATGTGTGTATCTTTGTGTATGTGTTTGTGTGTGTGTGTATGTATGTGCATATATGTGTATGTGTATGAACATATGTTTGTGTGCATCTGAGTGTGTATGTGTATATGTGTGTCTGTGTGTACATGTATGTGTGTACGTGTGTATATGTAAGTGGATGTCTGTGCACATGTGTCAGGAGAATGGGGACAGAGAAAAGTCAATAAACAGCTCACTTCCCCTGCCACAGCAGGGATGTGTATTTTCTTCTTTATACTTTTTGGTATTTGATTTTGTTTCCTGCCATGTAAATGCATGAATAAGCAGGGAACATTTTTAGTTTCACTAGCTTGCCAAGCTCTTTTCTACCTTTTGGCTTCTTTGAATGATTTCTGGAAAATTCTCACAACCCCTGACTACCTCAGGGTAGCCTCCCCAACTCCCTTCTCTAACTTACACCTCTTTCTCTAAGTCCATCCATGTTGCTGTGAATGGTAGTATTTCATTCTTTTTTATAGAACAGTAGTATTCTGTTGTGTAGATATACCACAGTTTCCTTATCCACTCATCTGATGATGGACATTTGGGCTGGTTTCAACTCTCGGCTATTGTAAATAGCGCTTCAATAAACATGGGAGTACAGGTATCACTTCGGCATGATGATTTCCATTCCTCTGGGTATATTCCCAGCAGTGGAATAGCTGGGTCATATGGTAGATCTATCTGTAACTATTTGCAGACCCTCCAGCTCCATACCGTTTTCCATAAAGGCTGCACCATTTTGCAGTCCCACCAACAGTGTATGAGAGTTCCTTTTACTCTTCAAACTCTACAGCACTTATCATTCTCAGTCTTTTGGATATTAGCCATCCTAACTGGAGAGCTAAAAATAAATAAATAAATAAACACAAACAAATAAAGGGGGGAGAAGAAACGACAATCACAACAATTCTTTGAACTTGTTAAGACAAGTGAACAGATACAATGTAAGGGGAAAGGGGAGCGGGGGTGAAGAGGAACAGGTAAAGGGTCATGAAAATCAACTACAATGTATATTGAGAAATTAAAATAAAAATAAATAAATAAATAAATTAGCCCTTTTGTCCCTATTGTATTCTTGCATCACACTATTTACTTACCTTCATGGATAGCTCACTATTGACATATAACTTTTATTCTTATCATGGCTGCCTTCCTCCTTAGACTGTGAATTCTCAGAGGCCAGGGATCAGCTGTCTTTCACAGCATGACACACCAGCCCTGGCACAGCATGGGAATGATGAACTATACCTGCTGCCTGTAACATAAACAGCCACCCAGGCAGGGGACAGATGACTGCTCACTTGCATGCTACCGACATTGCTGCTATGGCCATCAGGTCACAGAAAGTACCCAGGCCTGAGTGGGGCCAGACCACATAGAAAACAAGATGTAAGATGAATCTAGCATTTTAACAGATCTTAAGCCATGAAAAATGGAATTTGATAGGGGTTGGCCAGTGGGGCGTAGAGTAGATACAGCAGGTAAGATCAGTGCCCCACCCGTAATCCTGTGCCCTTGCCACTACCGTGCACACTGCCGGATTTCTACCCCACCCCCCAGCACTTACTTGCCTGGTTCTGCCTGAGGGTTCTCTGTGGTCACCTGAACCAGCTCTGCCTATATACACCACAAGACACAAGTATGGGGAGTTAATTCCCGGCTGATGGGAGTAGGTGTGTAAATGCTCCAGATCTCTCCATCCCTTGGCAAGATAATGCTGGGGTGTGAGTTCTATACTAGCTCTCGGATTTGCTCAGCAAGACTAAGTGCCAGAGTATGGCCCTGCACCAGTGTTAAGGAGGGGCCTGTGCCTTCTCCAGGCATTGTGTAAACTGCTGCAGGTACAGGAAACCATAAGACTCAGACCTTGCTGCCAAAGAACCCAAAGTCTGGTAGGGGTGACAAACACATAAATAGATTATTATAAATGTGATACAGAGTAACAAGGGCAATGACAATGTGTGTCCAGAAGGCTTGAACTGGCAGTGGGAAGAGGAAGCTGAGAGCCTTACCAGCTGCTACACTAGGATCCATGATCACAGTGAACACTTTACACCTGGCATCTTCATTCCCAAATGCACAAATTGCCTGGTACCACCCACAAAGAGCCCAGGGTATGGAAAGAAGGGGGTTGGGTTGGTACTCTAAGATGCTTGAGGAGGATTTGAAAAATTGCTAGTTATAAAACCCCACAAAGCTCCCTGTGGCATGAGAGGTTCTATCTTCATTCCCAAATGCACAAATTGCCTGGTACCACCCACAAAGAGCCCAGGGTATGGAAAGAAGGGGGTTGGGTTGGTACTCTAAGATGCTTGGTGAGGATTTGAAAAATTGCTAGTTATAAAACCCCACAAAGCTCCCTGTGGCATGAGAGGTTCTTTTCAGGAGCAGAGAACAAGGCAAATTTTATATTACACAACGTAAATATCTACCTTAGCTCCTTTGCCTGCTCCCTGGAGGCAGCTGGCATAATGCTTTCTCAGAATCAAAGTGTTTGACTCATCTTGAAATTGCACTTCTATGATCAAAAATCTTGAGTATATAAAAGGTTTCTGTGGTTCAAAAATTCAATGACAAAATCTAATTTGATATTGAGCAAATTAAATTTCTATTGAGGCATTCTGAAAAAAATGAAATGTTATTGTAACTTACAGCTACACATAGCATAAGCTCTATATAAATGTAATACAAAGGGTTTTTTTCATGATTCAAACTACATGAAATGCTTCTAAAGTTATCTTGACATATTGTAATTATTTCTAGATTTTATTAAGTTTCTGGGCTCCAATTTTTGTTCTCTCTTTATCATGTTTGTCACAGTTTAATAGAAGGCTAAGAACATAAACTGGGATAGGACATGGAAGCTATGTTAGTTTGCGAGGGTTGACGTAGCAAACTACCACAGACAGAGTGGCTTAAACAACAGAAATTTATTGCCTCACAGTTCTGCGGGCTAGAAGTCTGATATTGTTGTCAGAAAAGTTGGTTCCTTCTGAGGCTGTGAGGCAGGATTTTTTCCAGGCCTCTACTGGTGGTTTGCTGGCAGTCTTTGGCACTCACTGGAGTATAGAAGCATCATTTTGATCTCTGCCTTCGTGTTCACATGGCCTTTTCCCTGTGCATATGTCTGTTTTCAAATTTCCCCTTTTTAAAAGAACACCCATCACCCATCATATGTGTTACAGCCCACCCTCAAGACCTTATTTTAACTTGCTTACGTCTATAAACACCCTATCTCCAAGTATGGTAACATTCCAAGTTATTGAGGGTTGGGACTTGAACATGCAAATTTTGCAAAGACACAATTCAATCTGTAATAGGAAAAAACATTCATTGAGAATTTCCTTCATGCCAGATCTGGTTCTAGTTACATTACTCACTTGATCTTTGCAAAACTCTTTGATATATGTTTCATTATTACTATTTTTCAGTTTGCTTCCTTCCTTCCTTCAACAACTACTTTTTTCAACATCTACCATATGCCAGGAACTCTGTAGATGAGAAAGATAGGTCTGTATGATTTGCAATATTCAATTTTGTGCCGTATTCTTTAATATATATGCATTAGTTAAAATAAAAAGGTCAAATGCAAATTTAAAAGTAACATAAAACTTTTCTCACGATTAACAGCATCAGATATATAAGTTGCAGTATCAAATCAAACACTTCGATAGCACCATAAAAGGCCTCTCCTGCTAAAAATCACAATGTCAACAAGAGAAGATCTGACAATAATTAAACCTGATTTGACTCTTCATATATCATAAGTAATGATTATCTATACATAAAGAGTGATAATTGGGCAAGGATGCTTGTCCCAAAAAGCCTTCTTTGTTTAAATATAAAACATGGAACTTATCTATACCATAATTTAGTTTTTAAGCAGGAAAACTAATCATTTCAAACATCAGTTGATAAAAGCAATTTAGGTCTTTTTTGCTGTTGCAACCTTAGCTCTACTTCAAAAACATTTAACATGTATTATTTTCCAACACAAAACAAAATGAATTTTATTTCAAAATTGATTTGTTGACAAATAATTTTTCCAAAAACATACTGCCCACTAACATAAACTGCACATAATTTTTGTTAAATGGCAAAATTTATTCGTTTTTTTAATTTATAATTGAATATATAATGATAATTTAATAATTATATTTTGTAAAGGGTTTTAAAGATGAACTGTATAATACAATATTAATCTACTGAGTCAAAATAAATATTTCTACTTAATTTTACTTCATAATAAATCATCCAAAATTATGGAGAAAGAAAATTGGTAGAATAGGGTAGGGATTCAAAGATTTTTATATTACTTTGAAACATATTAGTATATGATACAGCAATCCCACTACTGGGCATATAGCCAAAGGAATGGAAATCATCATGTTGAAGAGATACCTGCACACCCATGATCACCACAGCTCTACTTACAATAGCCAAAATATGGAACCAACCTAAGTGTCCATTGATGGACAACTGGATAAAGAAAATGTGGTATACATACACAATAGAATACTACTCAGCCATAAAAAAGAATGAAATTCTGCCATTTGCAGCAACA
>NW_007730274.1:106632-117636 GCF_000696425.1 Galeopterus variegatus | reverse complement strand
CACCACCAAAGAAGACCCTCACCAGATATGTTCCTTGGGCTTTGGACTTCTCAGCCTCCGAACTGTTTTTTTTTTCCTTTTTGTCTTTTTTCTTGACTGGCAACGGATCGCAACCCTCAGTGTCGCGGCTGTTTTTTTTTTCCTTTTTGTCTTTTTTCTTGACCGGCAACGGATCGCAACCCTCAGTGTCGCGCCCGCCCCTCGCTCAGCCAGTGAGCGGCCAGTCTGTATGTGGGATCTGAACCCTCGGCAGGAGTGTCGCCACACTCCCAAGCGGTGCACTGCAGCAGCACGCCACCGGGCCGGCCCCGAACTGTTAAACAGTAAATTTTGGTTCCTTACAAATTACCCAGTTCCAGGTATTTTGTTATAAGCAACATAAATGTACTAATACACCTGGTAAATTAATCCTTCCTTCCTCTACACAATCTCTGTGACCTACAAAAGATTCTACTGATGCAATTGTCCTCTGTTGTGAAAGTATTCATGCCTATCGCTCCCCAAAGTCAGGGATTTACTATGAGCAAGAACTAAAGTTACTTTTCCATTTTGACTGAATGAGTGAATGCATAAATAACCAAACAAATATGCCTCAGGTCCCTCCTCTAGAAGTTAGAAATACCTGCCCTCCAAACCACGTGGGGCTGTGCTGAAGATGAGGATAGAGCATAAACACAGGAATAGACACATTCCTATTACAAAGCAGGGTCCTTGCCAGGCAAGAATTATTTGACACGCCTGATTACTGATGTATGATTAGAATGTTTTTGTAAGAAAAATTTGGTTTGCCCCCATCTTTATTTCAACCAGAAAATGCTTTGAAATTCTGATAGCATAACAAACTTCCATGCAGTCATCCATAAATGTTTTAGTGAGCAACTTAGGGGCTCCGTAGTATCTTGGGTGCTGGGGATACAGTACTCCCTGCTTCTCAGAGATGACAGTCCGGAGTGAACTAAAAAGAAACATGTCCTTATTCGTGGGTTCATTTCTTTTATTTCACTTCTCAGCATACAGATTTATTATAATTTTTCTAATTGGAGATTAATTATCAGTAATGAGTTGTATGGCTAGTGATTTATAGTATATTCTGAACATCTTGTATTGTGGGTAAAATATCAAATGTTTCAGTTTTGACAGAACAACACAAAGTTATGAACTACTCTTTATTCTGCTCCACGTTTGAGTTTCTTTAAATAATAGCTCCAACAAAATTCCAAATTAAAAAATAAAATGGAACATTTAAACAGCTGATAAAAAGTAAAATATGCTTTTTGAGTTGCTTTTCATTGGCTTTTTTACTCGTTTGCGCCATGGAAATGTTAGCAGTATGAAATAGACTATATATTTTAAAAATTTCTTAAATAGGCAATATTATAGATTAGACCAGTCCAGACCCAACATCTATGGTAGCATTTTATATACATATTTAACATAAATGGCTGAGTCTCAAGGCTGATGAGTTTTTCATTTGTTCCTAATGAGCAAGATGTGCTTAACATTTCACTGCACTATAGCCCAGAGTTTTATAAAATCTGATTAAATGATTCAGTTGCGGTGAAATAGACTAAAGGGTCACACCAAAATCTTTCAAATCTGCCTCTAGCTATCTAATAAGAAACTCAGCAGATTGTTTCAACTAAATGTGAAACCATTCAAATTCTCAGCAAGTATTTTAAATCTGTATTTGACATTAAAGACCATATGTCTAATAATTAGTCATATGCTAAAATCCTAGGATTTTGTTTCACCAACAGAAGAGATGATTCTTACATAACATCAATCCTAGTCTTTCTGAATGGAAGGCTCTATCTATCAAATGCCTGGATAGCAGAGACAAACTACTGGGGCAGGAGGGCAAAATTCTCACATCAACCCATATTTAGAAACAAGCTTCAAATTCTCTATCCTCCCATCACTGTCAGCTGTTATGTGTATTCTTTCTGTGTTTGTTTTGGTTTTTTATTTCTTTTTAAAAAATTTTTATTATACATACATGTGGGGTACAACGCTGATTTTCAATAATTGTGTAGAATGTGTGTTGGTTAGATCAGTATAGTTAGATTATTCTTCATTGCAATAAGCAATCATTCTTTGTGTCATGTGTATTCTAATCAGTGTCTTATGTATCCTTAAAATTAGAAAAACAGGGAGTAAGGGTGATATTTAATTTTTCAAAGAATTGCTATTGTTCAATAGTCTTAAAAAGTTATCTAATTAATGAGATTATTTCTAAGGCTGAGGGGTAGGCTATCAATAAAAATAATAGTTTGTGGTAATTATAGGGGCCTGTATTAGTACGAACTTCTTTTCCCTTCCCCTGAAATATGTTATGCAATTATTTATACATGAAGTAATAGAAATGGTTATTAAACCTTTATTACAGAGGTTGGGGACAGGTTATTCTTCCATTAAAAAATTTAATGGTTTTTAAACCGAGCAACCTTTAAGGTATGGTGACAAATCAGTAGACTAATGAGACCTCATAAGATGACTTATAGGCTAGTAACAAATGATGTGTCCCACCAGCCACAAATGAATAACTCTTTAGATGTAAACACCCTCCATCCTGAAGAATTCATTTTAAACCGAGACTTTTATGCACACACTCTTCCATTGATTGAGTTCTTATTATATGCCCAGCATCATTACCAACAGGGAAAAGAGCAAATTATGTTACCTTATCTGTTTACTCTATCCCTTGCATAGGAGATAAAGCATCAAATGTGGAATAACTGAGGGCATACAAACTGTGTGATAAAGGCAAGAGTTGTCCTCATTGAAGAAGAAATTAAAAGTGAAAGGAGTAGGTGAAAGCCTAGTATGAAAAGTGGTGTCTGAGCCTGAAATGGGAAGATGGGCTAATCACGGAGGAGATTAAATGGACATTCCAGATGGGGAAAGAATTTAAAAATGCCTGTACCCTGAATGAGATTGGTATTTGGCAGAGCCAAAGAGTAGGAGATAATGTCCTCAGGAGCAGAGGGCAGTAGAGCTGAATAGGTACAGTGACATCAGATCACAGAGGACAAGCTAACTTTTTATTAGTCGTTTTGTGATACAATTTTCTAAAAAACAAAAAATGAGTACACTGATTCTATTATTAATCTGTAAGACCATGAACCTGCACTTCAACACGTCTGGGCCTCCATATTTATTATGTACGTATTGATCTATTGGTCTAAAGGCCCTTTAATATCTTTATCTTCTGCAAAAGTCTATGGGCCTGAAATTCAGAGAGCCCTACCAATTCAACATGATAGTAAAAGGACACTGAACCCAATACAGTGTGGATACTCACAGATCTGTAAGAAGCCACTCACAAAATGAGAAAAAGATGGAACTGTGGGGGAGGTGTGCATGACTTATCTCCCTTCCATGGCTCTGTGGCTTGATCTCTCACTGTACACCAGACACACTGACTCCTACTCTATGCGAGGAACCATTCTAGTCACTTGATGTGAACTTAATGCTATACTTATTTTATAAAAAAGAAAACTGAGGCTTACAGAGAGAAACACTAATGTCATGCAACAAGGAAGGGGTCAGCCTGTGATTCAAACCTAAGCCAATTCCATTTAAAAACCTATTTACTGTAAATCCTTTATAGTTTTTTTTTAGTGAAGGTCTGTGGTTGTAAGATCTCTCAGATTTATCTTTTAAATCTAAAATCCTATATTGTACCTTTGTTCTTGACAGATTTGCTGGGTTCACAATTCTATGTTGACAGCTATTTTCTCTTAGAACTGTGAAACTGTCCCATTCTTTTGGTTTTCATTGTTGTTGTTGGAGTCTGCTGTCTGTGGAATTCACTGTAGCCTTTCTTTTCTTTTTTTTATGATACTTTCTTTGTTCTGGCTTTCCTGAAATTTGACTACACTGTGTAGGTATGGGTTTCTTTTTGTTTATTCTGTGTGGTTAATGTCAGGCTTCTCAACCATTAACTCTTCAATTAGCACATCTTCATATTCCCAATTTTCTCATCCTGGAAATCTGATTTGAAGTACTGCAGACTTTTTCAAGATACCCTACATAACTTTTAGCCTCATTTTCAAATTTTTCCATTTCTTAGACTTTCTTTGCTGTACTCTAGATAATTTCTTTAATCGCTAATACCCTCTTAATCGTATCTAAACTGCTTCGTTCATCACTGAGTTTTACGTTTCAACAATTATAGTTTTGATGCCTAAAATTCTAATTCTTTGGATACCTCCTTGGTAATTTTTGATGGATTGTGGTCATTTATTTATGTATTTAAATTTTATATTTTATGTGGTTAGGATTTCATGCACAATTAAGTCATAAATCTGAAAACTTCAGAAGTTGAAACATGCATTTTTTTCCTAGTGACTTGGTTCCCTATGTATTTGGTAAATTTTGACAGTAGATTCATAATATGTTGAAATTTTAATTTAGGTAGATACGTAGAGTACAAATGGGGATTATAAACTCTAGAGAGGGTGACATTTTCTTCTACCAAGAACCAAACAGTATTCATTCACCTGGGCATTCCCCTGGGCCATATTAGCTTCTTCAATGGTCCTGGTTTAATGTGGACATATCAGATTCAGTTTCTTTACCTGGTCTCAGATCAAGACTTAGTCATTTGATCTTCATTACAGAAGTGATGTTCCTCCGTCCTATAGTGCTGTGGTCTTCACTTACTGTCTTCTCTGAGAAGTGCTTACCACCATTTTTTCCTTCTTTGACTTACCTTCTTGGAGACATTGTCGACTCCCTCAACATCCACCTTTGGTCAGCTGCCAAACATTATCAATATTTCCTTCATAGTAGGGTTTTTTTTTATTTGGCTTGTTTGTTTGTTTGTTAGACCCCGTTCCCTTCTTGCCACCCATACTTTCTCCCATAATACTCTGAAAATTCTCAATGGAAAAAATCGTCTACCTAATTTTCTTAATTTTGCTTACCCCTCTCTTTTTCAACACTAACACAACACTACCAGATCACATGTCCCTAAACACCTGTTCGTGAATTTATTGCTTAAATCCTTTGAATTTATCACTATTAACTATAGCAGGTGGCAGCAGAATTTCATTGGAACACAGTCCAGCAATTCATTTCCCTATTGTCTATGGCTACTTTTGCACTACAACAGCAGGGTTGAGTGGTTGCAACAGAGATTGTAAGGTTTTTAAACCCTAAAATATTTACTATAATTTAAAGAACAAGTCTTCTGACCCCTGAACTACAGAATACATTCAAATTCTAATTTTAACTACTCAAGGATTCCCAAGAAGCTTTTCAATCTTCACTCCCACTACTTTCATAAAAGAACCAACAGCTCAGTCCAATTACTTAACGAGGCACATACAGTTCTAGGCCTTCTACATGCAGTGTCCTCTTGTACCCATCTTCCATCTTATCCATTATCTAATATCTGCATGTCCCCCAGGGTTCCACTTACACACATTTCCCCCACAAAGCTTTTTCTCAACCACCTCAGCCCATAGCTTTATTCACATTGTAATTCACAAATAATTGTCTCAATATTAGTCCATGTTGATATTTTCCTTCTGATGTATATGTCCCATTTCTCCAACAAGACTGTAGATGATAACGTCAAATTCTTTGCATGCTTAGAACCTAGAACCATGCCTTCATGGCAAAATGGAAATGCTGGGAGTAGGGAGAGGAGATTTTGAATTCAGACAGAGCTTGGTTTAAAGTTATTACTATCACTTACTGGCATAGGCAACTTTCTCAGCCTAACTGAACTTGCGCTTCCTCATCTATAAAACACATACATAATCATATTGCGTTCAATTTCAGTCCTTCTCCTGCCCTTCTCATCACACTGATTTTTCTAGACTTATTTAATGACCTAAGGTCCCCTGCACAAGGTTTTATAAGTGTAATAAAGGAGAAACCATAATTGACTTGTTCACCAAGGTGTCCCCAACTCTTGGCACAGAGCCTGGATGGATTCATTGAATGAATGAATGAATGAATGAATGAATGAATGAATGAATGAATGAGTCCATTTTAGAAGGTTTTCAACGAACGCTTGTTCTCTTCCATTTTTCCCTTCTACTTCCCTATACACTATATAAAAGGAACTCAGCAACCATGGTGATTTCATGTTGATTAGTATGCACAGAAACTAATACACAATTGATTTGTTAAGAAACAAATTAATACCAATGTAAGGCAATGAGATTTGAATACACTAAATCTTTGAAAATCATGTACTTCGGAGTCTACAAAAGACAGAGTACTATTTATAAATATCATCCTTTTAAAGAGCTCACCCTCTGGAAATCATGAAAAGCTACACATTTGACCTCAAAAATAACTGGAGTTTCATAAATTCTTGATATGTCACAGGGAAAATAATGTTCATAACCCCAAAATGAATTGCCTATAAACATCCACAGCTTCTCAATCAAGTTTCCTTGGGATATTTCCCTGTAACCTTTCTTTCTTGGTGCTAGGTTGTTATATACCAAAAAAGATAGAGAAGGTTTTCCATGAATCCAAAATTCACTTTCTTACTGCACTGTTCTTCTAAGACATTCGAGTGGAAAGTGTGAATTATAAGACCAGGCAGGATGTAATAAGTAGGAGTGACTGTGGTTAAGGGGTTCAGTACAATATTAAATATACAACATACTGGAGGTCAAAAGCCAAGTCCTCACCCTAACCTTGAAATCTATTAGACATTTGTGGGATTAGGGGTTAAGCCACTTAACCTCCCTGGATTCTTCATCGAAAAAAAGAAGTGGATTGTTTTGCATGAATGTCTGATGCTCATTCTAGCACCAGAAAAATTCATGTGTCTTTGCAAGTGCCTGGAGCACATTGGATTCAAGAGTTATATTAGCCTTAGGTTTCTTTCAGAAACACTGTACCTCTCTTCCCTTCACCAAGAAATCAGAAAACATTTTTTCAGTAGAGAAAATCCAAGAGTGCAATGGCTTGCTTCCAGACAGATTTATAGAAGATGGAAAATCCCAAACACACAGTGGCATCAAGAAAATCAATGCTATACACTTCTAGGGTTTTGAGGGGCAATTTCTTTCTCTTATGTTTAGGGAAGAGGAATTTATAAAAATCTGTGTGCTAATAATATTGAACAATAAAGCAAATCCCCCTTCAAGTGATTTTTTCCGTACTTTTCCATGTTTTTACAGTAAACCATTCTTCTATGGGTTTTTCTGTCCAATGGAAGATTCTTCCCCTGACTCTTTTGTCAGCAACTTATTTCGAATTTTCAAATTTTCAATGCATTGTGGCCACAGCTGCCTTTTGGATCTTTCTTCCTCATTTCTAGCTTTGGCAGCAGTTCTTGTGCATCATTTCAAGTGAGCTGAGCAATATTATTCATAAATGCCTATAGCTTCCTCCCTTCTCTTCATCTCCCACTCTTCACATGATAATATTGAGGCAGGGAGGGAGAGGAAGTCAGGTGAAGCACAAAATAATTCATTATACTTTATAGTTCCTCAAAGAGCATTTTATCTCTGCTTTCCTCCCACACACATTGTATACACACCACTGCCCTGTGGGTCACCTCAGACACTCGAAACTGACTCAGACAAAACATATATTATCTGTAAATTATCTCTGTAAACCATGTGAATCAGATAGCACAAAGGCAAGGGGCACATCCAATGAGAAGGCTCAGCCCCATGATTAATGAATTGGAGAAACAGGAGGCAAACAAAGCAGACAATTTTAATGAACCTCTGGCCTACCTTCAAGATATGTGAGGAAGAGGCACCCCCTTGCAGGGTTTGCAGGAAAGCATGAGCAATGTATAAGAGAAAATAAGATACTTTAAGAATTCAGCACTGAGCAAGGTACAGACAATTACAGTAAAACTGACTTTATCTTTGAAGCTGTAGATTATAAAGGTTATACCCCAAATGTTCACTCATCACAAGCCTGTGGGCACAGATGACCTCCAGAAAGCAACAATAATTCAAATTTTACTAGATTGCTGTCTCCACCAACTGACACAGAAAGTCCATTGTGCAAAGCTCTCTCTCTCCATCTCTACCCACCCAATTATGTCTATGTATCCTAGGGGGATATTCTAAATGTGTTCATGAATAAATCTACCACCAGACTTAATGTGCCACTACTTCCCTACATATCCAATCATGGCAACAGAGCTTGAGACCTCACACCATGGAACATTGTACCAGCTCATCCATCACGACCTCCCTTCATTGAGGGTCAACATAGCTATTCCCTCTTTAATTCATGCCTCCTCATTCTAGTCAGCAGAAAAGAGAGCAGGGAAAGGAAAACACACGACCACTACCTTTGAAGACTCATCCGCAAAGTTGCCACACACACCACTTTTTATATTCTGCAGCCGGGATCTTGGTCACACGGCCACATGTAACTGCAAGGGAAGCTGGGAAATGTAGTCTTTATTCCGGCAGGTCACATGCCTGGCTAAGAATCTGGAGTTCAATTACTCCAGAGGAAAGGAGTAAACAGGTTGGAACAAGTAGCCATCTAACCACACTTACCTAGGCAAAATTTGGTATTCTCTTTTAAAAAATGAGGAAGCCACATTAAAGCAGAAGACTTACCCAAAGTGAGACAGCTGATGTGTAGCAGAGCCTGGATTTGGACCTAAGGAAGCTGAGTCTTTCTTTGAGATATTGGGATTAATGTGTTTAAATAAATGAAGTAAACAGGGAGAGGGTAGAGGTGGCTTCATCAGGAAAGAGGAGAGTGAAACCAGTGAAGACTTCCCTAATCTGTGTCCCTTCAGTTTAGGAGAAATATGCTAATTTTTAAGAAAAATTCCACTTTCAAGGTGAAAGTCTTATCAACCCCTGTCCTGCATCTTTGAAGATTAATTTACCTCACTGAAAGACCAAAAACCTGGACAAGAGTAAGCTGACAACAATGATAGAATGCAATCTTGAAAGTCGTGTGGGTACGGAAAGGCCCAAATATGGGGAGGGACAATTTAGCCCTGTGAGTTTTCTAATTCCCCCCAGCATTAAAAATGGGAAAACTAACTCCTGATTGGCTGATGAGCTACGAGGATCACAGCTGCTTTCTCAGCATAATAAGCAGCAAACAGAAAAACAGATGGAACCCAGAGGGCAAGGGTTTGCATTCAAGTAAACTTGCCCAACAGTGATTCTAAATTCCCCGACCACTAATAATCTTTCCAAATTATGTTTATATTTTGTAGAAACGAGAGGGCTCAAGAGGCTCCTGATTCAGGTGTGTTTATCAGTTTTCATCCTTTAATCAGTGCAAGAACACAAGTGAAGTGTATCAAGATGTTCAATCGAAGATGTTGGACTGTATTTCTCAGCGGGTCCCTGGTGATGCAAGGGGGTGAGGCAGGTTTGGGGAACACAGATACAGTGGAGATGATTTAAGTGGAAAGGCTGTGGGGAAAAGACACTGAAGGAAGGTTTGTCACATGGAGGGCTGTCACAGTCTGACATCTCATTTCTCCCTCTACCATGCGAGTCTTCTTACAGCTGCACATTAAGATAGTGCTCTCTAGGTGATATCTCATGAAAGCCAGCAAGGAACTTACAGTAGGAGTTGAAAGAACCCAAACAACCCTCAAGAATACAAAGGAGCCATGAGGAAGTGAAATCAAGAATTTGCACAGTTTCATGGGAAGGTCTGATCTAGCAACATCTGTATAGTTTCTTACCAAAGATTTCTAAACCTCTGAGGGAGAGAAAATACCCAAGTGAACTGTGGGTTACATCAGAAAGCAAAGCACAGATTTATACTGATAATGAACTTAGGTGCTTTGGCACTTGGAAACTACTGTTAATTGGTTAATTAGGCAAGTTAGTGACTGCTAGACACTATGTGTGATAATGAAGAGAGAGTGAAGGAGGGAGAAGAAAGTAGGTATAAAAAAGAAGACAGAAAACAAATTTTGTTTAGCAACTACTATGTGCCAAGCTGTGTGCATACTCTATTTTCTCTCATTTTATTCTCAGTACAACCCCTCTGAGGCAGGAGTTGTCCCAATGCAGAAATGTTAAAACTGAGACTCAAAGAAGATAAGCATCTGCTAGGTGTCACCCTGCTGGGAATGGAGGAGCTGCTTGAGAAGAGTAAATCTTGGCTTCTGACACCAGGTCCCACAGACCCTTGGAAACTCACTCACTTTCCAAATCCCGTAGCATCACTGGAGGTCAGATTTTCATCCCAGATGACCAAGTCTCCATAATGGGGCCATAAATCAGAACAATAAAATCTGGCACACTCATAAATTGTAGTGCTTCCAGCCAACTCAACAAGATTCAATTTTCTGGCACTAAAACTTGAAGAAGGTGCTCAAAGTCAATTGAGACTTACCAAATTGTCTTCACCTGTTTTTTTCTAAAAGGAATAAAATGTCAAGGCAAAGCAAAGCATTTAGAACAGGGACAACAGTGTGACATCTAATCACCCATGGAGCTCTTTCAGGATACACAAGTCCAGACCTTCCCTTCTGGAAATGTGGATTTATTAGACTTGGTTTAGGCCAGGAAATATGCATTTCTAAAAAGCTTCACAGGGGATGTTTTGAGCTCATCATTATGATTCTGATGTAAATAACACAGTTGACCCTATTTCATTAATATAAACTTAGTGGCAGGAAAAGCCATCCAAATTAATGAGAGATCAGTTTAAAAGATTTGTCATAAAATTTAGCTACATTATTAAGGAGATTAAGGATGGGAACTATAATACAAGATTTCATCTCTAACTACCTGTAGACTAAAGGGAGTTTGGAGAGCAGCCCCTAGTGCTGTGCTACTGACTTGAGCCTGTCAGTTCGAAAGCAAATCGTTTTTCCCTTTGCACTTCTGCTTTCCTGGCAGATAAAATCTAGCTTTGGAGCTGCTGTAAACAAAGTAATTCGTGAACTGAGAACTATCCCTCTGCTGCTAAACCAAGCTTGTTATACTGTGCTTGGGTCCCCCCCCCTTCTTATTTTAAAGGATGAACTCACTGAGAGGACATCCTTTCGAAATGACTGACATTTGAAAATGGCAT
>NW_007730274.1:104071-106101 GCF_000696425.1 Galeopterus variegatus | reverse complement strand
GTGAACTGAGAACTATCCCTCTGCTGCTAAACCAAGCTTGTTATACTGTGCTTGGGTCCCCCCCCCTTCTTATTTTAAAGGATGAACTCACTGAGAGGACATCCTTTCGAAATGACTGACATTTGAAAATGGCATGAACATTGAAGAGTGGCATTAACAACTGGACTTTCTCCTTAAGGGGAATGGGATCAAACATAAATATCACATAGCTGAATTTGCCATCTTTGATTTCCAAATACATCTTTTACATTTTTATGTATGTGACAGGAGAATAAAATTTTGAAGAAATTATATATGTGTCTATATAGAAACACATATATATAAATTTCTATATAGACACACATATTTATATATACACATGTGTATATGGATGTTTCTCTATATACATGTGTGAATATATGTGCATATACATACACATTGTACTAGAAACATGACCTATATTATTTGGAGTGTTTTCTAAAAGAGAAATTCTCCTCAGAGAATCAGAATTATTGTTCTTCTTATCTTTACTTGGTTTTTAACTTCCTTTTACTAATCAGAGTTCTCCTGAGAAACAGAACCAATAGGATATAGATATATACAGAAAGAGATTTATTTTAAAGAATTGGCTCATATAATTATGGAGGCTGACAAGTCCCACGTTCTGCAGGGTGAGTAGGCAAACTGGAGGGCCAGGAGAGCAGGTGGTTTAGTTTGAGTCCAAATGGAGGAAAAAGCTGATGCTCAGCTTGAAGTCGATCAGGCAGGAGGAAGTCTCTCTTACCTGTGGGAGAGTCAGCCTTTTTGTTCTATTCAGGCCTTCAACTGATTGGATGAGGCCCACCCACATTAAAGAAGGGCAATCTGCTTTACTCAGTCTACAAATCCAAATGCTAGTCTCATTCACAAACACTCTCACAGACACACCATAATAGTGCTTGACCAGATAACTGAGCACCCTGTGGCCCAGTCAAGTTGACACATAAAATTAACCACCACACTCTTTATTTCAGGATTTCTTAAAATCCGTAATACAGAAATTAATAAGAATACTCACATCATAAAATCATTGTGTGGGTTAAATTTAAAAATAAATGTAAAGCAGTTAGCAAAATGCCTGAATTACAGTGAGATTTCAATAGATGTTAGCTAAAGTTACAGCCAAGAGTAGTGATTTTCAAGATGGGCTCTGACATCAGATTGCACCCCAGCTCCCACCAGGGAAGAATTTTGTTTCTGTCCTTTGCTGTCATTGTGATTTTGAGCAAAAATAACTAACTCTTTCCAAGCTCAGTTTCCTCAACTGCGAAATGCAATAATAGCACTTTTCTTACAGGGTTGTGGTGAGGATTAATTAAGTCGAATCTTCTACATCAGTTTAGCACAATACAGGCACATAGTAAGTTAACAGATATTGGATAATTTCATCACAGAAGAAAACACGTTTTACTTTTACAGAGAGACTTTACTTTTCCTTTTATTTAAGTCTCAAAAGAAATCAGGAAGGCAGATACTATTATCATCACTATTTCACAGAAGAACACTGAAAATGCCAGCAGAATTGCTTACTGCCCAGGGGAGGCCAGCCTTTGTTCTACTGAGGACTTCCCCTGATTGGACAAGGCCCACCCGCATGATGGAGGGCAATCTGCTTTACAAAGTCCACTGATTTAAATATTCATCTCATCCAAAAAACTCCTTCACAGAAACCTCCAGAATAGTGTTTGATCAAAAATCTGGCCATGGTGGCCCAGCCAAGTTAACCTCAAATTAACCATCACAGTTGGCCTTGGCATTTTTGAAGGACAAAAAGAAAACAATTCGGTCAGAAAATGAGCTAAGAGGAACGTGGGGGCAGGGTGAGGATGTAAAGGAAGCAAGGATAAGATGGTGCAGGGCTTCGTAGGCATAATAAGAATTAGAACCATGCTCTAAAAGCAATGGAACGCCACTGAGAGGCCACAGGGAGTGACTGACCTGGTTCACTTTGCTGTAGCTGTGGCTGTGTGAAGACCCATGATAGAGGATGACGTGTGGGAGAGCAGTCTAAA
>NW_007730274.1:102081-103912 GCF_000696425.1 Galeopterus variegatus | reverse complement strand
CTCATCCAAAAAACTCCTTCACAGAAACCTCCAGAATAGTGTTTGATCAAAAATCTGGCCACGGTGGCCCAGCCAAGTTAACCTCAAATTAACCATCACAGTTGGCTTTGGCATTTTTGAAGGACAAAAAGAAAACAATTCAGTCAGAAAATGAGCTAAGAGGAACGTGGGGGCAGGGTGAGGATGTAAAGGAAGCAAGGACAAGATGGTGCAGGGCTTCGTAGGCATAATAAGAATTAGAACCATGCTCTAAGAGCGATGGAACGCCACTGAAAGGCCACAGGGAGCGACCGACCTGGTTCACTTTGCTGTAGCTGTGGCTGTGTGAAGACCCATGATGGAGGATGACATGTGGGAGAGCAGTCTAAAGTCTCCCGGGCAGAATGCATGGTGGCCTGGACTAGAATGGTGGATTTGAGGTGACAAGAAATGCTTAGATTCCATATACATTTGAGGCGCAGACTTAATGGGACTTGCTCAATTGGATGTGTGGGTGAGAAGAATGACAGTTTATTCCCGTATTCCTGGAATATCACATAAGATAATACATGTGAAATTTACAAGAAGAGGTACCACTATGTAGCCAGAAGCAATATTTTATTGTTTTAAAAATAAACCAACAACATGTAATAGTCTTTTATTTCCATTTATCACACAGGTAAGCCATTACTTTCACACATCACAAAGAACACCCTTTACAGTGTATAAAAGTCATAGGAGAAAATGCAAATCAGAGCCACTTTAGGGTTTTCAAACAAATGAAATGTACATAAACATAAAAAAAGAAGAAAAGCCAACAAATATAGTTAAATATTTCTGTCCATTAGGAACTGTTCTATTTCTCTCCAAATAAGTTCAAACACTCTGAAAATGAATAATAAACATTTTTGTTTGTATACAACTTATGCTTTCAAAGTATTATGTCTTATTTGATTTAAATTAGGTACCATGAAATGGGTAAAAACACACAATTCTTATTTCACATTTTGAAAGTTAGAAAGGTAAAATAACCTTTAGAAAGAAACAGGTTAATATCAGNTGACAGTTTATTCCCGTATTCCTGGAATATCACATAAGATAATACATGTGAAATTTACAAGGAGAGGTACCACTATGTAGCCAGAAGCAATATTTTATTGTTTTAAAAATAAACCAACAACATATAATAGTCTTTTATTTCCATTTATCACACAGGTAAGCCATTACTTTCACACATCACAAAGAACACCCTTTACAGTGTGTAAAAGTCATAGGAGAAAATGCAAATCAGAGCCACTTAGGGTTTTCAAACAAATGAAATGTACATAAACATAAAAAAAGAAGAAAAGCCAACAAATATGGTTAAATATTTCTGTCCATTAGGAACTGTTCTATTTCTCTCCAAATAAGTTCAAACACTCTGAAAATGAATAATAAACATTTTTGTTTGTATATAACTTATGCTTTCAAAGTATTATGTCTTATTTGATTTAATTTAGGTACCATGAAATGGGTAAAAACACACAATTCTTTTTTCACATTTTGAAAGTTAGAAAGGTAAAATAACCTTTAGAAAGAAACAGGTTAATATCAGGGTCAGGATGCATAATTAATATTACTAATTCCATACTTCAAAATTTGGCCATAACCACTAACCATTATATAATTTGCAAAAATATAATTACCTTTAATTTTGCTCTTCAAAAGTTAAAGCACAAAAATAACTTGTCATAAGAACTGAGCATTGATGATGAAATGGAAGATCATTCCGTTCACATCTTTGCTCTTATTGATTAATAAGGATTATCTAAAGTGAGGATTTCTACAAGTTACTATTATGACCTCTCTCTAT